>NC_083339.1:49402926-49643757 GCF_019175385.1 Lycium barbarum | reverse complement strand
ATTATTCAAATATTTGACAAAAAAAAAAATCTATCAATTGTAAGTGAAAAAAACAACATGTAATGTGAAATAATAAGTCAATAGTACTAAAGAAAATAAATTAAAATCGAAAATATAACCTAAATTCAAAATCCAAAAGAAAAAGTTTTATATAATACTCTTATGTCAAATTCCAACATTACATAAGTAAGTTCCAACGTAACTTAAGTATATATAATTCAAAAGAAAAGGAAAATATAAGTCTATAACCTCATTCACAACGAAATTCTACTTTAATAACATCTCTCATTAGATGTCAAGTTTGTTAATGACTCATTCTTTCTAATATTAAGAAGTGTAGTTTCAAAAATTAGAATAATAACACGGTTATGCTAAATGAATAAAATAATTTAAAAAATACGAGCAATTACATGAAACTACAAGAAGTTAAGGTTGGGAATGAGAAGAAAGGAAATGAAAGATAAAAATAAAAAAATAAAATAAAAAATAATAGAAATGAAAAATAATTAAAAAGTAAATAAAATTAAAATAAAACAAAAAAGAAAGAAACTAAAATGTGACCCTGTAATTACAAGGTGTAATTACACCCAATTCTCAGCCCCCCCCCCCCCCCCTCGAGAATTGGAGAGTGTAATTACACCCTCCCAATTACACTCAATTCCACCTAACTTTGTATTTACTTAGTCAAACAAACATGCCAAACTATGTAATTACATCCAATTACACCCAATTCCAATTACCTGGTGGCTTTCCAAATAGGCCCTTAAGAAAATTGAATAGCCTACAGTAGTCACACAATGTTACACCTTGGAAATTTCATGTCGTCGTGTAGTGAATGAACCAATGCGGGCTTAAGGGTAACAGGAAGTTCTTAAGACTATAAGACGGATGTTTAGTGGTCTTAGAATGCATACGTTAAGATTTTGAAGTTATATGAATTGATGAAATGAGGATTGGTAAGGACACGTGAAGTATAGGTGGGGGTTAGGAAAGGTTTCGTAAATTATTGCGTTAATGGTTGTTTGGTAAGGCCTTAAGGACGAGTTATCTAGATGTTTAGATTGTTAATGAAGTATTAAACAAGTGTCAAGAAGGTTCCATAAGGATTGGAGATCAAACGAGTCGACGAGAACGAGTTTCGGAGAGCTGGGCATTATACGGCCAAACATACTGGCCGTATAAAACATACGGACCGTATGTCCTGCCCAGAATGAGGGTCTTCACTAGACCAAACATACGGTCCAGACATACGGTCATTATAAAATATACGGACCGTATGTTGGTCCGTATGTTCCGGTCGGGACAGATTTTAAATGTTGATATAAGGACCCTCTCTCATTTATTTCATTTCATTTCACTTCTCTACACTTCAAGAATCCTCTCCACTCTCCATCCACAAGAACCTAAGATAAATTGATGATCAACTTTATCAAACCCACAAAATCAAGTGTATAAAACATATTAAAGTTCATCTAAGCCAAGAAATTCCAAGGGAAGTGAACTAGGGTTTTTGTGCAAGAAGAGAATTCCCACTCAAGGTTTATTCTTCCATTATCTAAGGTGAGTTTTATGATCATTCCTTGTTGTTTAAGGTGTTGAAAGTTAAAACACTTGGATTGTAGAAAGAATATAAAAAATGGGTCATAAATGTGGGAATAGTGTCATTGTTAGGTAAAGGCTTGGATTGAGTCATGATTATCGATATGTTGTGATTGTAAGTATGTTATGAACAACATTTAGAACATGGAATAAGTATTATATGTGAGAAAATGCAATAATGAACTATGACCATGATTATGGAGAAATTGGAGTGAAATTGCGAAATGTCGGTAATGTAGACGAATGATGATTGTTACTTGTGATATTGTGAATGTTGTTAGGGATATTAAGGAGTTGATATATGATATGGAGAAAGTATTAGAAACAAAGGAAATGCTACCCAATTTTCTTTAGCTTTAGTAAGCACGTTTAAGTAATCGATTAGCTAATGTTAATGCGAATTCTCTTGAAGGTAGAAACGTGGGCATTGAAGGAGAACAAGCAAGCGATAGATTAGTTAAACGAAAAAGGTATGTGAGGCTAGTCCTGTCTTTCTAAGGCATGAATCCTATGGCATGATTTTTCCTTCTTCTCCATGAATCTCTTACATCCCGGAAAACTAAGAGTCTATGTTCATGAATAGCCATATGAGATAAGAGATACATTATGAGCCCAATAATGACGATGATGAGCTTAAGTCTAAAGATTCTTGAATTCATGACATGATGTTCCTATAAAGTTAATGATGTTGTTTATTGTATACACTCACCTTATATATTATTTCCTTCAAGGTGAGGCAGAATGCTTATAAATGCTCCATAATGGAATCGGGGGTTCACGATCTTACGTCACCTCGATAAAGTATAGCTGTCTTTAAGTTTCTATGCATGCATTATAATGAGTACATGTTGATGATATTACACCGCGCCTATATGGCCGGGCAGACACCGCTAAGGCGGGCAGCGTATACACCATGCCTAGATGGCATGGGCAGACACCACTAGTGGGCGGCATGAGATAGTACCCCGGACACGGGAGGCCTGGACACAGGCTAATGATTATCACACCGTACCTATATGGTCTGGCAGTTTATACACATATGCATACATGATATGATGATGATTATGAAGTAAGCCAGCATGCATTATTTCTTTTATAATTGACAGTCAGTGACAGGTTGCTCCTTCTTTGATGCTTCCTTTATCTCATTGGCGTATTATTATTACTTATGCCTCTCATACTCAGTACAATGTTCGTACTGACGTCCGTTTTCTTTGGACGCTGTGTTCATGCCCACAGGTAGACAGGGAGGTGATCCCGACTCGTAGAAGTCACCAGCAGATCTACAGGAGCACTCTATTATTCTGGAGGTGCTATTTGGTTGATTCTTTTGTGTATATACATATGTATGTATTTTGGGCACGACGGGGTCTTGTCCCGTCCATATGTCTAGTACTCTAGTAGAGGCTCGTAGATACATATGTGTGGGTAGTATTGTCTCACAATATTACTATTGTATATGTTTATATTATTTTGATAGCCGAAGGGCTTATGTATATATAAAGTGATTATGTTTCCAAATGAGAAATGATTTTCTTATGATTTGAGTATGACGAGTAATAGAATGAGTGGTGCTCGATGGTTAGCCCTGGGTACCCGTCATGGCCCCTAGTTGGGTCGTGACAAAAGTGGTATCAGAGCAGTTCAGCCCTACGAAGTGTCTATAAGCCGTGTCTAGTAGAGTCTTGTTTATGGTGTGTTGCGCGCCACACTAATAAACAAGAAGGCTACAGGGCATTTAGGAAAAATGACCATCTTTCATCTTAAGAGATCGTGCGATAGAACTGTATTATATGATTTTTCTCCTCCCTAATAGTGTGCTATGATTTCAGACATGCCGCCAAAGGGAAAAGCTCCTGCCCAGAAGGGCAAGACTACGATGAAAAGGGCGGGTAGAAAGAGAGCCGCCAATGAATGTAGAAGAGGGTGAATCACATAATGAGGCCCCATCTAATGCTTCTTCCACCCCTACCTATTACAGAAGAACAAGAAGGGGCTTCAGCTCTGGCTCCTACACCTCTAGTTCCCCCGCCGGCTACTTCGGGTCAACAAATGACCGAGGTTATCCATTTATTGACGCAGTTAGTTGCCGCCCAGGCACAGCGGCAGACTGCGGGTTCAAGTGATCGGGCAGCTAGTACCAGAGCCCGTGATTTTATGAGTTTGAATCCTCTGGAGTTTTTCGGGTCAAAGCCGGATGAAGACCCGCAAGGTTTTATTTATGAGATGCTGAGAACATTGAGGATTATTCATGCCACCGAAACTGAATCTGTGGAGTTGACATCTTATAGACTCCGAGATGTGGCGGTATTGTGGTACAATAATTGGCTAGCATCAAGAAAAGAAAATGCGCCTCCTCCCGTGTGGCAAGAATTTGTAAATGCTTTCATCCGCCACTATTTTCCACCCGAGGTCCACTGAGCTAGAGCGGATAGGTTCTTAAATCTAAAGCAAGGAAATATGAGTGCCCAGGAATACAGCCTTCAGTTAAATTCATTGGCTAGATATGCCCCGGCTATGGTGGCCAATATGGGAGATAGGGTACATAGGTTTGTGAGTGGCTTAGGGCCACATTTATTTAAGGATTGCTTGACGGCTTCGTTGCAAGATGGGATGGATATTTCCCGAATACATGCCCATGCCCAGAATTTAGAAGGACAACAACCTCCGCAAAGGGGTGATCGTGATATCGATAGTAGGCAAAGCAAGAGGGCCAGATCTATGGGGGAAGGAAGTGACTATAGAGGGGGATCAAGGCAGACACATTCTAGACACTCAGGCCAGTCGGTGACTAGTGCACCTCCACGATTTACGGGTAGGAGATTTGATCGATCCTTTCGTTCAGGACAAGGTCAGAGTTCGAGGGCCTCAAATTCTTAGTTTGGGGGAGATTATAGCCAGAGGAGACCCCCAGTACCGCGATGCAGCCAGTGCGGTAGATTGCATTCCGGACAGTGTCACCAAGGTTCGAATGCTTGCTATGCCTGCGGCCAGGTTGGGCACATGATGCGAGATTGCCCGTCGATGAGTGGTAGAGTTGGGGTTCAGCCCACAGGATCAGCGGCTGGTTACTCTTCAGTGCGCCCGATAGGGCAGACTTCCCAGATTCCAGCAGGCCGAGGTAGAGGCCGAGGGGGAGCATCTACTTCAGGTGCCACTCAACCCCGTGTGTATGCTTTAGCCGGACGACAGGAGCTCGAGTCCTCCCCGGATGTGGTTACAGGTACATTATCTGTATTTTCCCATGATGTTTATGCATTGATAGATCCGGGTTCTACCTTGTCTTATATTACTCCGTATGTTGCTGGTTGTATTGGGGTGAAACCTGAGCCAATTAAACCTTTTGAGGTATCTACTCCGGTTGGTGATCCCGTGATAGCTAGACAAGTGTATAAAAATTGTGTACTTGTGATATTCAATCGCCAGACCAAAGCTGATTTAATTGAGCTGGAAATGTTAGATTTCGATGTGATTATGGGTATGGATTGGTTGGACTCATGTTATGCTAGTGTTGATTGCCGAATGAAAGTAGTTCGATTTCAATTTCCGGGAGAGCCCGTGCTTGAATGGAAAGGTAATACAACATCTCTAAAAGGTAGGTTTATTTCCTACCTTAAGGCAAGAAATATGATAGCTAAAGGATATATTTATCACTTAGTCTGAGTTCATGATACCGAAGCAAAGTCGCCAACTTTTCAATCCGTTCCGGTAGTGAATGAATTTCCGGATGTATTTCCAGATGAACTTCCAGACCTTCCTCCGGAAAGAGAGATTGATTTCGCTATCGATATGTTGCCGGACACCAAGCCTATTTCCATTCCTCCTTATCGAATGACTCCGGCAGAATTGAAAGAGCTAAAGGCACAGTTGAAAGATTTGCTTGAGAAGGGGTTTATTAGACCCAGTTCATCGTCGTGGGGAGCACCAGTCTTGTTCGTGAGAAAGAAAGATAGTTCCCTACGAATGTGCATCGATTATAGGCAGTTGAATAAGGTGACAATAAAGAACAAATATCCTCTCCCAAGGATTGATGGTTTATTTGATCAACTACAGGGTGCCAAGTGGTTCTCCAAAATAGACTTGCGGTCAGGTTATCACCAAGTGAGAGTTAGAGAAGAAGATATTCCCAAAACAGCTTTCAGAACGAGATATGGCCATTATGAGTTCTGAGTGATGTCGTTTGGGTTGACTAACGCTCCGGCAGTATTCATGAATTTGACGAATAACGTATTCAGGCCTTTCTTGGATTTATTCGTAATAGTTCATTGATGATATTCTGGTATAATCTCGCACAGAATCAGAGCATGCATATCATTTACGTATTGTTCTTGGCATTCTCCGAGCTCGAGAATTGTATGCAAAATTTTCAAAGTGCGAGTTTTGGTTGAATTCTGTGACATTTCTAGGCCATGTTATTTCAGATGATGATATTCGAGTTGATACTCAGAAAATTGAAGCTGTGAAGACTTGGCCAAGGCCTACGACGCCTACAGAAGTTTGTAGTTTTCTGGGATTGGCAGGTTACTATAGAAGGTTCGTAGAGGGATTTTCCTCTATTTCAGCCCCATTGACGAAGCTAACCCAGAAGTCAGTTAAATTTCAGTGGAATGATGCTTGTGAACGCAGCTTCCAAGAGTTGAAGGACAGGTTAACCTCGGCTCCAGTCTTAACACTTCCAGAAGGGCCAGATGGTTATGTTATGTACTGTGATGCTTCCGGTGTTGGGTTAGGATGTGTGTTAATGCAGCACGGTAGAGTCGTTGCTTATGCTTCGAGACAGCTGCTGAAACATGAAAAGAACTACCCAACTCATGATCTCGAATTGGCTGCAGTCATTCATGCATTAAAAATGTGGAGACATTACTTGTATGGTATGCATGTTGATATCTATACAGATCACAAGAGTCTTCAGTACATTTTCAAACAAAAGGAGTTGAATCTGCGGCAGAGGCGGTGGTTAGAATTATTGAAAGATTATGATGTGAGCATTTTATACCACCCCGGAAAGGCAAATGTAGTAGTTGATGCGCTTAGTCGCCGATCGATGGGCAGCTTATGTGAAGTTCCCCCGGAAAAGAAAGAATTAATTCATGAGCTCCACCAACTAACTAATCTTGGAGTACGTTTAATTGATTCAGGTGGTGCAGGAATCGATATTAATGATCCCACAGTTTCGTCCCTGAATATGAAAGTAAAAGAGCGTCAATATGAAGATCCTCAATTGGACCATTATAGAGACACACTTCATGGAAAAGAGAAGTCTCTATTTGAAATTTCCACAGATGGAATTCTTAGATACCGAGGCAGGCTATGTGTCCCGAATGTTGCAGAATTGCGCCGTCGAATCTTAGAAGAAGCTCATTATTCTCGGTATTCTATTCACCCAGGTGCAACGAAGAAGTATCATGATCTTAAATTGATATATTGGTGGGATGGCATGAAGAGAGACATAGCAGAATTTGTAGCCTAATGTCTCAATTGCCAACAAGTGAAAATCGAACATCAAAAGCCAGAAGGATTATTGCAGGCAATGGAAATCCCTACTTGGAAATTAACACGATATATTCACAACAATCAAATATCTAACAAGAAATAATGTTTACATTACACTAATGCATGTATTACCATTCCTCACATTATCAATCTTAATTTATATTACTCCTACTAATTACTAATTAATTCTTTCATTGAAATTCCTACTTATTGATCTCTGCATATTTTGTCTTTGAACCAAAAGACCCCTTCATGTTTGCGTCTGAAATTTCCCGGTTCGTGTTTTATTTCCATACACAAATAAATGCCTCCTTTGATAACTTTCTTTATTCCTCCTTTCTTAACTTTGTTTTATCTATTAGGGTGATAGGAAAAAGAAACTCACATAAATAACAGGAAAGTGAAAAATATAATCAACTGGATTTCCTCTTTCTTTGTCTGTAAGTAAGAGTGACAAGGACAATTGAATTATTTAAGAATCAAATGAACAAGCATGGTTAAAGAGTTACTAGATTCTATCATCATAGTATGGTTCAATTATGGTCTATTAGTTGTGGGGGTGTTTTTGTCCATTAATTTTCTCTAAGAGGACAAAGGAAAGGATAATTACGGTATTCTATTGAAAGTAAAACTTACATACCCACGAATTACGTACTATGGAAAAGAACAAGCAAATGATATTTTATCCATCTTCAGTTCTTCATACATTTTATTATTAGAGAGAAATTTATGCAGTGACTATGTATTTATTAACGATAAAAACATTGTATAAATACATAATCATATATTTCAGTTGGTCTCAGGTAGTTTACTCATACCATAGGGATATGGATGACTACCATTATTTTCTTTTCTTTTTTATTTTCCATTTTAATGTTAATTATTCGTATATATTAACGACATGAATTCTATATGGATATGGAGTTTTATGGAAGAAATATTTTTTAATTTATATTCTTAAGGTTATTTTACCTGTGCCCTAATAGATGATCATTAGAAAATCGATTGTCTTGTCATATATACATGCCTCTTTGTCAGTAACATTCATTATTTTACTTCACAATCACCAAAAGTTTTGCCCAAGTAACAAAGTAACATTTAATAAAATTTAAGGTCGCTAACTATAGCGGTGCTTAAAAAGCATGGATGTGAGGCGAGACGTTTTACCTAATGCGAGGCGAGGCGAAGAACTGGGCGTACATCCTGTGAATTTTTAGTTTTTAATATTCTATAAATTAAGATAATAAAAATAAATAATAATAATAATAATAATAATAATAATAATAATATAAAACTACATAGAATTTTAAAAAAATTAAAATAAGTGAAAATGTATATAAATTGCTTTATCTTAAAAAGGTAATCAAAATCATAATTAACTAAAAGCCTAATCTGGGCTACTTCATCTAAAAAAAAAAACTAATCAGAACTTTGTGAAAAAATGAGTAGAAATTTATTAACTAACTTGAAAAGAAAAAAAGAAATCTACAAGTAGAAGCATCAAAACAGAGCGAGAGTGATGAAGGATAATGCATTTTTGCTTTGTAGTTTGCACATTGATCATTCTCCTTTACCCAGTGAAAGACGAAGAGAAAGAATAAAAATTAGGCCTACGAATAGAAAAATCTTTTGATGTTTTTTAACTCCTTAAAATTGAATAACAAGCTGAATTTTATTTTTTGAGTTTTACTTAAGAATAGCAATTTTAATTTTAATTAAAAGACCTTTCTCGAGGCGTACACCTCCAAGAAAAAGCTCGCCCAATATTTAAGCGTATGCTCACACCAATGATGCTTACGCCTCACAAAACTTTCGCCCTACAAATCGCACTAGTACATTTATATTATGTCTCACCCCCAAAAACACCTTTTAAGACACTGATCTATATGTATATTCTTATAATTCGTTAACACATATCAAAAAGTAAGTTCTCTTAGTTTCGACTTTAATCATCTATTTATATATAATAGGAGAGGCAAAAGCATGATAGGATGACAAGTGTCATCATCAGAAAATTTCTATTTTAAAAATAAAATAAAACTAAAATAAAAAGAATGAAAAGAAAGACAAAAAGAAAACCAGAAAAACTAACTTTAAATACACCTACGTTTTTTGAATTGAAAACTGACAAAATTTTTAATTGGAAAATAAACCTATGTTATTTCTTAATTTTGAAAAGACAACCTTATCTTTAAATATACTTTATTTTCCTTTCTCTTTTTTGACCTTCTTCTTAAATTTAATTTGATCCATAGTAATTTTTTAAATATTATGTTTCATACTTTAAACCAAATCAACTTAGCCTTTTAAATAAATAAATATATACGATAAAAGGTTAAAACTTTAATTTTAAATACTAACAATTTCTTATCTGCATTGAACGTGAGATGACAAACAAAACTGTTATATTTAAACAGTTTTAAATAAAAAAATAGTGCACATTCACAAAAAACGAAAAAATAACTGCCAATTCAAATTAGAGTTAACTCCTTCTTTATAGTAACTACAAGGGGAAAAAAAAAGTTAAAAATACAGATTTTTTAAAATATAAATTACGTGTGGTTACAACTTCCTTCTAAATACATATTTTTGAATTTGAATTAAATAAATTCATATCTAATTGAGAATTTTGAATTTCAAATCTATAAATAAAAAATAAAAAACAGCAAGTAGTCAGTTCTTTTAACTCCTTTGTAGCAACTACTCCTTCTTTCTAGCAACTAAATGCAGGGGCAGTTTTTGTCTCCTGATTTTTATTTTATTTCTTAAATATTTAAATGGTATTTTGGCTCCTTATATAGAAGTTTTTCCACCAGATAATTATACGTAACCAGTAAATCATGTTTTTTTTTGCTTCTTCAAAAACCAAAAGTCACGTCCTTTTTCTCTTCTTTTCTGAATAAGGAACAACTATGATACGCTTAAAAATCCAACGTAAGACCAAACATCTTTATTCTATGAAAGTTGAACTTGGCATTTCAAGCCTTCTGCTTCTGTGCTTCATCTTGCAAGGTTTTTTTTTCTGGGACTATAGTAAAATAATCTGCTGATTTTTTATGTAATTTTTTTCCGTCGATGTAAATTTGATCAAATTTTTTTCTTTACACATGGGTGTAAGAAGGTTTCTTTTGCTTTTATGGAGCATCGGATTTTTCAGGTTAGTTTTCTCTCACTTTTATGGAGTATCTATTTTTTAATTTGTAAAATACTATATTATTTCGGATTCAGGACGGAATATATAATGCCACGTAGACCAACGGAAGTAGAAATATTCATTTGGAAATGACTAAAGGAACACGCGAGGTACATTTTTTTTAATCAAGTTTCTCATGTATATTGTTCGTTGATAGATTTTTCTACTGTGTTATGCAGTAATTTTTCACAATAAATGCAAAGTTTTATCTTAGGTTGGAACGTGGGTCTTTGAGATAATATCTTAGTCTTCATAGTTGTCAAGTAGGGCTAGGCATGAATATCGAAAACTGAAAAATCGAACCGAATCGAACCGAAACTTCAACAAACCGAACGAACCGAACTAGTTTGGTTCGGTGTTTGGTGTCCATCATCAAAAAACCAAAACCGAAATAGCCGAACCGAAGTTTGATAAAACCGAACCGAAAAACCGAACGCGCACCGAAATTTAATACATTACCCAAAAAATTTAAAATAGTCCAGAACTATTAAGTTTAAAGCAAAAAAAACCCAATTGTAATAAGTCCTCTTTTGCATTTGTATCCCTAATTTTCCACTTCAATTGAAAAAATTAAATATTCTTAACAAAGAAAGGTAACTAGGATGTCTCTTTAGGATTAATGTATGTCCTTTATGTGTTTTCTTAATTATTCTTACGGTATGTATATAACACCTAGTAATCCTATGTCATGATTATAGTTTTCTGTTCTTGTGTATCCTGTTTGTTTGATTTTGATTTCAATTTATCAGTTTTATGTTTTATTGCTTTTGAGAATATGAATTAATGTCCATGGAATCGCTTCTAATATTATATTAAAAAAACCGAAACCGAACCGAACCAAACTTTAAAAAACCGAAAGAACCGAACCGAACTAGTTTGGTTCGGTGTCCACCTTCAAAAAACCGAACCCGAAATAGACAACCCAAAATTTGATAAAACCGAACCGAAAAACCGAACGCCCACCCCTACTGTCAAGTCAATGCACCCTTTATTGCTCATTTCAGTATTGACAATAATTGACTTTTAAACTTTGAGAAATTAATGTTCATAATCGTATATTATTTTTACTTAATTTTTGGATCTTTTTTAAAATAAATAAATTAAATCCTCCGAATAGAACTGATTTTACAACATTGAGAAATGTATAGAATTTTATCTTAAAATAGTCTATATTTCAACAAAATATCCCTATTAGTGGTCTCTACCTTCACCAACATTTCCAGTTTGTGATGTCAATAAATATCTATTTTTATATATTCTCCAAAAATTAAGTTAATGATAACGTAGGCTTCTTTACTATTTAATTGATTAACATATGGTATCAATTTTCTCTAATTACTGAAACTTATCTTTTGTTTGAATTAGAGTTGGAAAAAGTAATATTTGATGAATTTATCATTATCTGTAATTTGAACTTGAGTTTAAAAATTAATCTGTGTTTCAATTCTTAAGAAAGTAATAGACAGTTGACATGCTAACTAGATAATTAAGACAAGATGCCACGAGATGCCAAGAAGTAACTGGATAACTTAAACAGTGGTCACACATTCCTTCTTGCGATAATCATTCACGAACCATAAGAAATTATTATTGAGCAAAGAATCTATTAAGCTTATCAAACAATATCAAAATTATATTCGATTGACAAAAATGGTCTAAAAACTTCAAATGAATAAAAAAATAATTTATAGCATTACATCTCATTTCTCAAATATAAGTGAAAATATTTTTGCAATAACTTTGATAAAAAAAAAATCAATAGAAATATCGATTAAAGACCTGCATACGGGTGAATAGTTAAGTTTGAAGACTCAAGGATAATTTTACATAGTTGATAGTTGATGCTTTTTATATATAAGATTTGCTATGATCAATTCTTTTATTATTGACCGCGCATCGCACGGGTACGAATACTAGTTTATATATAATAGGAGAGGCAAAAGCATAATAAGCTGACAAGTGTCAGCACCAGATAATTCCTATTTAAAAATAAAATAAAAAAGACAAAAAAGGGATGAAAAGAAAAGACAAAAAAAGAAAAAAAATAACTTACCACTACCCATACTCCCATTTCTCCGGCAACTAACTCAAACACACACATGCAGGATTTAAACTTTAAAATCAATTAAAACACCTTTTAAAAAATTAAAACTGAAATGGTAAAAAAAAACTGCAAGGAATAGATTAACTCTAAGTTTAATTTTTCAGGAAATTAAAAAAAAAAAAACTGGTATAATAAAAAAAATTGAATTTAAATTTTTTTAAAAAGGTACATGACTCATAATAATTATGGAAGAAAGTGGGAGGAAAAAATATGAAATGATGTTTTGAATGATTTTTGAGAATTAAAAGTTAAACAGTTTCACCATGCTATCGTTAATGTATATTTAAATTACATAAAAAATTCAAATGGAAAGATATAAAGTATCTTAATTGAGGTAAAATTTTTGAAACATCATGTAAATATTTTTCTCCGCTGACTTTTGGCTTTATTTTTTTGGTTGAAAAAGAGAAGTTGGTTTTGGGATTAACTTTTTCAAATGAGCTTAAATCGAGTGTGGGTCTCCACATTGAGTTTGCATGCCTTTTATTATGGGACGTGGGTCTCAAATTTAAGGTTTCTTCCTCCCATTTAAAAACAATTTTCTCTTCTCTCCTTATTCATTTTTTACCGTCTCTCTTTCTCTTCTCTATTCTCACATGACATCTATTTGCATCAATATTGTTCTCTCCTTTGGTGATTTACTGCATTACTTATATTCTTCATTTTTCAAAAAATTCATCAATTTTAATGTATTCACTTTCTATATGTAGATGGTGATGATTGTATTACAGGAAATTATGACTTCATTTACTAAAATTTCCTTTGTTTACGATGTTCAGGTTTGTACTCAGGTAAGTATTATTTTTTTTTGTACACTACAAAAAAATGGGTAATTTGTGAAGGTTGAAAGTTGCAATTTGTTGAGGTTATAGCCTTTTTTAGCAACTAGCGAGGAATTGCAACTTTTAACTCCGCAAATTACCTCTTTTTTTATAGTGGTAATTTTTTTATTTTGTTCACTGTTCATTTAATTTGTACTGCTCATTATTATGAGAACAATATTTAAAATAAATATTTAGTATATCTTGATAAAAGAAAATTATGCAAACGGAACAAAAAGTCCAATCATAACATATCTAATTGATTCTTATAACAATTTAGAATCCAAATAATATGAAGTGTCCCTGTAAAAAATAATTTTGGAAAACGAATGTCCATATAATGTTGAATCACCTTAATTAATAAAGTTAGTGCTTCGAAGGCACACACAACTACGTATTTATAAGGTTATAACTGCATTCAAAGTAACTCATAATTTCTTTAAGTGAAAACTTTTGCTTTGACAGATGTGAAGATCTTTCAACTACAAAAACTTCCTCCAAAAATTATTGAAATACTTATTGATAAAGTTTTGAAGAGTCATATAGATGAGTTGACAATACAGTATATGGTTTGTCTATACAGTAAGTTTTTCCCCCTTTTTAATTGCTCAAGTATTTTTCTAACCAACAAATATTTATAATAATGTGTGCAGATAAGGTATGAAATATGTTCTAATCTTCATGTTTTTCTAGAAAAAAAAGTATTCTACAATTTATTTACGTACTAAAAATTTGTATTTCTATAGCAATGCGTGCAGTTAAGTTATTAAATTTGTTCTAATCTTTATTTTTAAACAAAAAAGTACTCTGCAGTTTATTTCTTATTTGTGGCTTTTAAATATTTATGTACTAAGATTTTATACTTTTTGTTGGTGATTAGGTGTAAAGCTATCCGCAAGATATTATTGTCGAAAAGATGTTGTTGCATCTTACTTTGGTTAGGATCTATGATAAGGTTCCCGTGGTAAGTGAAAATGGTTTAAAGTTTTTTAAAGAGTTGGAGAAAGAAGGGGATAAACATGCCCGGATGATTCTTGGGATAAAGCAGTATATCTCATTTTTATTAGAAAACATATAAAGATGTTGGAAAAAGCGGTTGATTTTTCAATTCCACATACTCTGTATAATTATTGGAGAGCTGTGATAAAAGAAAATAATAATAAGCGTATTGAAATTTTGTTACCATCTATGGAACCTGAGTACTATAATATTTAAATCAGAATGGTATGGTCACAATTATTATATGAATGTAATTTGTTTCATGTTACGTGTATTTTCTTAATACCCATCGTATTTAGTTCTTTCGTAATTTCAAGCTCATATTATTTGATCTTTTGGTTGTTATTATGTGCTTTTATTGTTGTTAAATGGCCTTGACAATTTATCAATTAATCCAATGTTGAGAGAGAGATATTGAATGGATTACCCATAAAAACGAAGATTGAGAAATTGGTAATTTAGCATGTTAATCCAAGGTTATGAGAAATCAAAAGTTCTTTTTTTTTTTTTGGAAAAAAACGTGTTTATTTTAGAAATTGAGGTGTTTGGCTAAGATTTTAGGGAAAAAATAAATGCTTTTGAATAATAAATATTTTTCGGAAACTAAATATTGTGCACAAATATATAGCAAGTCAGAATTCATGAACTACAATGCAATTTTCATTCTTGGCTCACTTTTTGAGCCTATCAATATTTCAACTATCTTTGAATTAACTTAGATAGTATCATTGATAAATTCCAACAATATTATTATAAAATTAATGCAATTTTAAATAATAAAATATTTGAGTAATATAATAAAAGATTAGAAATAAATAGAAAAATTCAAAAATAAGTAAATCTTTGTTTATATACATTATATTAAAACAGAGGGAAGTGGACAAGCAACAATTTAATACAAAGTCGCATGTCACTGAAAATATTAAATAATGGATAATGCAATAAAAATGGACAAAATCATAGAAATGATTAATTTTCTAAAATTAATTTTTGTTTATAGTGTAGATATATTTGGATTAAGATTTATTCGAATATGAGATGAAAACATCATTTGGATTGTTATTAGCAAAGTTATATTATGGATAAAATCACGCAATTGGAGTCATTACAAATAAAGTTACAAATAAAAATATTGAATAATACAAGAATTTCAAGCAACCAAATACAATTATTAAAGTATAAGTTATATCAATATATCTTCTATATATTATGAAAAACCAAATAATCTATGAAAATATAAGTCAAATAGCAAGCTAATAAAATATTACTTCATAATGTAATGATACCAAGGAAGAAAATTTAATACTTATACCGATAAACAAGGTATAAACAGGAAAAAAGGCGAAAAACTTTAAATTTAGAATTATAGAGAAATAAGAGTTAAGTGTATATACATAAGAAATTTTAGTAAAAAAAATAAGTAGTTAATATTTACCGAGTACTAATACTAGTAAAAATTAACCAGATTGACACTTGATGACAAATAGAGGACAACTAACCGCAAAGGAATTAGCACTATAACGCAAGATTGGAGAGATAAAATTTCGGTGTACTGACAGAACAACTAGTTCCAATTAATAACATCATGGATGAACCTGGACACACCACATGTGCACCCACAATCTTCCCATTGACATTATTTTGATAATAATTAATAGCCCTAAATGTACTCCCTCGGTTCCTTTTTACATTGGTCAATAATATACTAATTTTTTTTTATTTTATCATGTAATTAGCAAATTAAGATAGGATTATTTATTTTCTTTAATTTTATTTTTTATTAAATAATTAATCTTCAAAATAATTAGAGTACTAGTAGTTAATTTCAGAGTTTTAAAATACAATTAATAAGACAAATTTAGTAAAATAAACACTTAATTAATATATGTTTATAACAATTATAAAATACAAGCTAGACAAGTACAAGTGAACGGAAAATACATTCATGTAAATTTTAGAACAAAAGCAGTTGAACTTGCTTGACATTGTAAGTGATAAACTCTTGGACACCTTTTATCTCTTGTAAATTACAAAAATAAAGAAAAAGAGAAAACGAAGCTTAAAAAAACAAATATCTTTTACGATTAATTACAATTTAAATAAAAATAATAATTGCACAAAGATCTCTTGATTGACCCAAGAAGGAGTCTGAGATCATTCATTGTTGCAAACTCCTATACATGTTTATGGTAAATTGTGACTTTAAATTCATGTTCATTCATGTTCCCCGCTTCTCAAACTATTGAATAAATTATTTGTGTGGCAATTGAATATTGAGTAAAATTTATCCAAGAATATTCTTATGTAAGATTGTCAGATTATTATCTAAAGCGTAACATATATTATAGACGGTCCTTCTTTCATATGGCGGCCTCACATGAAGCAACCACAAATAGCTGCAGTCATTCAGCTTCTTTCTCTTTTCCTATTGATTGACCTTAGCTAATAATTGGAAATTGATTAATGCGTTAATAATGAACTGCATTAAGTATAATGTTGATTAATTATAATGAATTATATAGTTAATCGTATTAGTATTAAGACATGGCTTATCCAGTCGGCTGATTACCTAGCTAGATTTTCGTCTTATCGGCGAGGGTTAGATTCCTCACCTCGTAATGTCCTCCTGATATCCCCTTCCTGTTTCTTCAATATATAATGAATTTTCTTAAAAAGGTACTTCAAAAGCAAAAGGGAGCATGTAACAACATCGAATAGTATATAGTTCATTCTATATGAAATGAAGCAAGAAAATACATGTCGAATATTTTAAGTATTAGTTTTTCTTAAAATGATGGTGCTTGCTGGTTAATTTGGGGGCGTAGCGATTATTTTATCGCTATTTTCAACCTACCATAAAAGTAAGTATCGGGTAATATTATTTATCAAGACTAAACAGATGAAAACAAATCACTTAATAATGTCCTATGACTAATCTACACCTGATGATCACAAGGCTTTGTGCACATCAAGAAGTAATCCCTCACTGGTACTCCTCGATAAATATAACTAGGGTAAGTTTCATATATTAGAGCTAAATAAAACATCTAAGAACAATAATTAGCTATGATCAGTGATTACATATTAACCGCTGTCAGCAATGTATATAAATTGCAATCGCAAAATTTACGCACAAGAAAAATACAATTGTTTGGTGCTCATGAATGACGGTAAGAAACTAGGACAACTTGGTTTAGACGACCTTCTTAAGCAGATAACACAAACAAAAGCATCAACATAGCCGGTAGATATATCTCATAAGTGGGTCTGGGGAGGGTAAGATGTACGCAGATCTTATTCTACCTTTGTGGGGAAAAGAGGTTGTTTCCTATAGCCTCTCTGCTCAAAGAAAGTAAATCCAAGCGGTAATGAAAGGAAAATAACAATAACAAAGTCAAGCTACACAAAGCAAATAAAACAACAATGGTAGCTAGTAAGAAATGGAGAATACGTACGATACTATGTGAATACTAATTAAAGATAGAGTATCGTGAATATTAAAGATATACTACTAAATAAAGAGTAAATGAGTAGAGGAGATATACTATGATAGTACAAGAGTACTACTAAGATCACAACACTACTTGACTGCCTATTATTCTTCTACCCTAATCCTCGATATTACTCCTTTTATCCATTTTCTATGAAAATAGGATTACTGTTTGGGGAGTTAAATAGTTTTTTTTTTTTGACAATCATTCTTTTTTTAAAAAAAATTATTTTAAATCATTAACTATGTTGACTTATAACATTTTGTTTTATAATTTTCAAATATGTGACTTTTATTTTAAAAAGTTTTAAAAATTTATACTCGAATTCGTAGTTAAGGTAAAATATATTTGACCCTCATACTCTAAAATGTTTCATACGAAGGATAGGGGGAGTACTATTTTATCATATAGTGATATTGACGTGTTGTAGTTAGTTACTTAGAGCCCGTTTGGATTGGCTTATAGCTTAAAGCTGTTTGCAGCTTATAAGCTGAAAAAAATAAGTTGGGGTAATAAAACAGCTTATAAGCTGCTTTAGATAAACTAAGTTAAATGGGTCTAATTATTTTTTTGAGCTTATTTTTGTTTACCCCGGATTCGGTAATCAATTGAATTTGTGTGTGAGTATAGGATATGTGCTTGAGTCCCAATGTTTATTACAAACCGTGGATGAGAATGCTTATTGATAAACGTGCAAGGAGCGCAAGTGACAGATGACTCCGCGTATGGCCAATTTGATTGAAAAAATATGATATAGATGACAAACTTACAATGGAAAATATCAATATTGAGATTGCTAGAACTGTATATATATATGTATTGTGTTACAAGTGTTCTTTTGAATAAAAGATCAACCAACCCCCAAAGTGAGGAGGGAATGCCCTATTTATAGTGATGAACCCATGGGTGAAGTAATAAAATAATAATAAAAGGACAGCCCCTGTATGGATGTGATGGGATCTGACTGACGGCGCCGTCTGACACACGCATAGTTGGTAGCCGACCGTGATGTGACACCACTGCTGCGCCCCAGTAACGGTCATAACGGACCAACGGACTCACGGGTACCGGACTTCCGGCGGTAACCCCCCGGAAAGAGATCCGAACCTTCGGTGGCTTAAAAACCGGGACCGATGATGCTTCCGCTCGGCTTTGATCCGAATGCTTATCCGGAAACCCGATGCTTATACACGAACTTTCCTTCCTTTTCCTCCTCCGAGCCACGGTTACCCCGGATTGGCCCTCATCCGGTTTTCACCGTATACAGATAGCCCCGCGCTTCCCGGACCAACGATCTATCGGAGTGATGGGAAGTGAATGCATCGTACATCCGGCCACCCGGTCGGCCAATTCTTATCACTTTATTTTGGCGGGAACGGCTCCGTTTCGTCTTCCTTTTTGCCGCCCCACGTGTCCAATTCTGGTTTGTTCGTTCCTGTCAACCGCCTTTTACACGTCGTTTCGCATTAATGTCGCAACACGTGGCGATCCTCGATTGGCCGCCCTCGATAACCGTTCCTCCCTTACGCCTATAAAAAGCCCCTCCTTTCCTCATTTTTCACTTTTCTCGTTTGCTCTCCCTTTTCTTCTTCCTTCTGTGCGTCAACAACCATCCTTTCCGTTCACAACTTCGTTGCCAAACCTTCTCTTACCAATAAACTGTTTACCCCGGATTCGGTAATCAATTGAATTTGTGTGTGAGTATAGGATATGTGCTTGAGTCCCAATGTTTATTACAAACCGTGGATGAGAATGCTTATTGATAAACGTGCAAGGAGCGCAAGTGACAGATGACTCCGCGTATGGCCAATTTGATTGAAAAAATATGATATAGATGACAAACTTACAATGGAAAATATCAATATTGAGATTGCTAGAACTGTATATATATATGTATTGTGTTACAAGTGTTCTTTTGAATAAAAGATCAACCAACCCCCAAAGTGAGGAGGGAATGCCCTATTTATAGTGATGAACCCATGGGTGAAGTAATAAAATAATAATAAAAGGACAGCCCCTGTATGGATGTGATGGGATCTGACTGACGGCGCCGTCTGACACACGCATAGTTGGTAGCCGACCGTGATGTGACACCACTGCTGCGCCCCAGTAACGGTCATAACGGACCAACGGACTCACGGGTACCGGACTTCCGGCGGTAACCCCCCGGAAAGAGATCCGAACCTTCGGTGGCTTAAAAACCGGGACCGATGATGCTTCCGCTCGGCTTTGATCCGAATGCTTATCCGGAAACCCGATGCTTATACACGAACTTTCCTTCCTTTTCCTCCTCCGAGCCACGGTTACCCCGGATTGGCCCTCATCCGGTTTTCACCGTATACAATTTTAAGCATAAAATGACTTTAAGCTGGCCAGCCAAACACTCAAAAAAGCTGAAAACAGCTTATAAGCCAACTTATAAGCCAATCCAAACGGGCTCTTATTATTTTTCTACTGTTTACCATGTGATGTCTCGAAAAGATACTTTCTGCCATTCAATCAATTTTACTACAGACGGTTACTTATATTGAACTATAGCAAATCACTAGTAATAATATTCTTCTCTTCTAGGGTGGATTTAATATGCATATTGATGGGTGCAAATTGTTTTACTCCACATAACAAGATTACTTAAAGCCAGTGCAAATAATTATTTATCTCTAATAAATGCAGATTCTTAACTTAATCAAAACAAGAAAGTAATAATTAGTTAATATAATAGTTACATTATGTATAGTTGCCATCCATATCATAAGAAATTAAAAAAAAAAAAGGATCAAAGGAAATAAAGGGATAAAAAAAAGGAAAAGAACCCAATCATTAAATAATCCGTTTCCTTTCCGCGTCCAATAATTAATGCTTAACCTAAAGGAAACAGAAACAAAAAGGAAAAACAAAATAAAGACGTATGCAGCTTGAATATGAGTTGGCAATTTGGCATAGCATATGCACAAAACTGTAATTTACCGGAGCCCACTTCTAAACGGTGTACCGGTGTAGTCAAAGCCAAACCCCTTCACCGTTAATTTGGGGTTATTTGCACTTTTGGCTCTATTTTGTGCTGATCTTTAATTTTTATCCTTCAATACAAATAACTTTTTTGTGGAATCATACGTTTATATTTTTATATCATAATATTCCATAAATTATGCTCTCGCGTTCTTAAACAACTTCTATCCTGCTAGGTAGAAATTCAATTTTGAAGGACAAGATTAAGGACCAGCCAATTTGAAGGGAAAACTATGCAATTTCTTCTGGATCATTTGCACTTTTGTCCCTTTCTTGTGCTGGTATTTAATATTTGCCTCTCAAGACAAATGATTTTTTCATGAGACATAAATTTATATTTTTGAATCATAATATTCCACAAGTTATGTCTCACACACTTACAACCTGTTTGGATGGACTTATGGCTTATAAGCTAAAAGTAAATCCTAACTTTTGACTTATTTTTACTATTCATCTTAATAACAAGTCTTAAGAGTAATTTTTTTATTTTACCCAAATACTACAAGACTACTTAAACACTATTTTGACTTAAAAATTGTCAATCCAAACAGGCTCATAAAAAACCTTTTTTTTGGTAACTTGCTGTTAAAAAACTTACTAGGCATAAAATTCAATTTTGAGGAAAGGCAAACCGTGCAATTTCTTCTAGTCAAACCCCTTGAAATTAAAAAGAAAAAAAGAAACCAATTGCATTTCGCCGTTTAATTTACCCAAAACCAGTCTGCCACGCTAATCCGCGGGTCCCACCCGACCCGTCGTCTTTACACGCTTTTTCTTATCTCTCTTTTTCTTCATTCTTTTCTCTCTTTTAATTATAGTTTTCTTCCCTTTGCTCTCTCTGCAAATTCCAAATAACCAAATTTTTCAACAACTGGGTTTCATATTTCCTTTCAAATCTCTATAATCCCAGGTAAAAGAAAAACTCAATTTTGGTTTGGGATTGCATGAAGATATATACAAAAGAGTGAATTGAAATTTCGCCTGTCAAAAAAAAAAATGTTGGGTCCTTTTCTTGATTTTGCTCAATTTACCCTTTTACCCTTTTCAAACACCATGTCTCATCGTGTTCTCATCGGTGGTAATCATACCTCTGCTCGTTTTTGTTCCCGGTAATATAATCCTTTCTTTTTTGTTTTCCAATTTTAGCTTTCCCCTCATTAATTCTTTATTTCTCATTTTGGGTGCCTCCTTTTTCTTTATCCCAACCAAAATAAAATAAAATACATTGTTGATATTGATAGTTGAAAAAGTAAAAGGTGTGATTTTAATGGATCATAGTACGGGAAAACCGGGATTTTTTAGAAATGTTTTGGTACGTTTGTGCATTTTTTGTGTTGTGATTGTTTGTTGCCGGTTTGCTTATGTTGTTACTCTCAAAGGTGAAACGTGTGACCTCGGCGATTTTTGTTTCTTCGCTTTGCCGGAAAATTTAGACGTTATTTCCGGCGTCGGCCAGCTGGCTGAGTCTATATCAGCCAGCATAACGGAGGATGCCGGAAATAACGCTCCGGCAAAGCCCAAAAAAAGTGGGCCCATACCGGAATTATGGGCCCACGAAGATTTCCAAAAATTGGCCCAATTTTATTCATCAGTGTTTCAAGATCTTGTTTCTGAAGGTTTTTTAAACCCGAATTCGAAGACCCTTTGTGTTGAAACTCCAAATGGTGCTGATGTTTTTGCTTTACGGGAAATTGGGATTGAAGATTCTGTTGGGATTTATAAGAAAGGTTTAAAGCCTTTGGTTATTACAAGTAAAGGTGGTAAATATCCGTTTGATGATGAGACTTTTGATTTCGTGTTTTCGGGTAATGGAATGATGGATAAGTCATTGAAACCGGGGGATTTTGCTTCGGAGATATGTAGGACATTGAAACCCGAAGGGTTTTTGGTGGTTCATACAGGTTCTAAAGATACGTATAGTTTCAATTCATTCCTTCATTTGTTTAATTGTTGTACATTGGTTAAGACTAGGAATATTGATGATCCAAGTATGAGTGATTCAAGTGTGAGTAGCATACGTGAGATTGTTATGAAAAAGGTCGCTGGAGACGTATATAATGTTGATGAAGTGAGGGGTGATTCGAAGAACAAATGTAATGTTCCGGATTATAAAATGAAGCTGATAAGAAATGCTGAGCCTTTGATTAAAGAGGAACCGAAAAAACCATGGATTACACTAAAGAAGAACGCACAGAGTATAAAGTATTTGCCATCGATGGCGGATATCAGTTTTAAGCAGAGGTATGTGTATGTTGATGTTGGATCGAGGAGTTATGGTTCGAGCATTGTGAGTTGGTTTAAGAAACAGTATCCGAAGCAAAACAAGACGTTTGAGATATACGCGGTTGAGGCTGACAAGACGTTCCAAGGGCAGTATAAGGAGAAGAAAGGGGTTACTTTGTTGCCGTATGCAGCTTGGGTGAGGAACGAGACATTGTCGTTTGAGATTAATCAAGATCCTGGTCATAAGGACGTTCCGAAAGGGCGAGGAATGGGAAGAATTCAACCTGTTGAATCGTCTGGTGAGGCTGCGAGTGAGGTGGATTTGATACAAGGTTTTGACTTTGCAGAATGGTTGAAAAGTGCGGTATCGGAGAAGGATTATGTGGTAATGAAGATGGATGTTGAAGGAACTGAATTTGAGCTGATTCCAAGATTGATTGAAACTGGGGCAATTTGTTTGATTGATGAAGTGTTTCTTGAATGCCATTATAATAGGTGGCAGAAATGTTGCCCTGGTGAGAGATCATCCAAGTATCAGAATACATATGGACAGTGTTTGGATCTCTTTACTTCTCTAAGAGAAAGTGGAGTTCTTGTTCATCAATGGTGGTGATGTGATCATCAAATCAATAATCCAGTGTAGTTTTTTCACTAGCTTTAGTGTTTTACTTCATTCTTCTCTTTGTAGTTCTCTCACTCAACAGGGGAAAAATTCTCTCTTTTACTTCCAATTTTTCATCTGTATTTACTGTTTGTCTCATATTAAAGACTCACGTTCAATTTGGTTAATCATTTGCTTCTACAAGGTCATTTTGAGTTAAAAACTATGGTTTAGAATCATGGTAACTATAATAAAACACTAATCAGTTATACTTGAAGTGTTCATTGATGATATTTCTTTCCTCTTTCAATTCAAACAAGTTGGGATTGGGATATATTCTAACGGATGTGGAGTTAAATTCTAATGGATGTTCATGTTAGATTGATCATATTCCAACATAGTACTACAACTCAATTACTTTTTAAGAACAGAAGGAACCATATATCTAATCAAGTTGTATATGTAGCTTTCTCGAGAAAATGGTATGCTTAAATTTAGATATTTCAAAGGAACATAACAAAATTTCTTCCAGTGATCTCTTTGTTTTGTAAAAATATTAAAGAGTTGAGATGATCTTGGTAACCAAAGAAAAAAAGCACTAATCAGTTATACTTGATGGGAAGCGCATGATGATATTGCATTCCTCTATTTAGTTCAAACTAGTTGGGATTGCGATAAATTCTAATGGATGTGGAGTTAGTACTTGTGTGTAAGACTTTCTCTTCTCTACTCGATGGTCTTCTGCGTTGTCTTTTTCGATTCTATGATACTCGTGTATGAAGGAAGTATCTAGGACCTCAATTATTACTATTATAACTTGAAGTATACGATACTAATTAATCTGAGCTGTAGAAATAAACTTTGAGAAACAGGGCACGTAGTCCGAGGCTTGGACACTTGTTTGAAGAAAAGAAACTTTGCTTGCTTACCTCAATTACGTAAACTGATGGTCTTCTGCTTCCAGATTAGTTAATTTACAATAGACAAAGGAAAAGGGAAAAGGACCCGTCAGCTAATTGTATAGTCAATGTAAGCGAGATCCGAATAAAATTCATATAGAAATTTAATTAGAAATAAATTGTCAATCAGCATCATGCTATAGGCAAAGAGCGGATGAGGAGGCAAGGCCATCGTCTTCCTCATATCTTGCTCATCCGACGTAGCATGAATCATCGAATATGCACTAAAAAAAGTAATGTTTTAAAAAATTCGTGATTTATTAAGTGAAAGACGCTAACTGAAAAAGTTAGAAATGCCTCGATTCTCCTTCCATGCTGTTCCTGACTTGTTTGGTTGTTATTATTTTGGATAATTCAATTAATATTGTTGTTAAATCTGTATTTTGATTGTCATACTAGAAAAATAAGCTTTCTAAGAATAATCTTGATAATCAAAGCGAGGAAGCAAGGTTAAACACAAAAATGGATCCAGAGTTTTAAGTTAATTAACGGGAAGTATATATTGAGCCCGTTTGGATTGGCTTATAAGTTGGCTTATAAGCTGTTTTCAGCTTTTTTGAGTGTTTGGCTGGTCAGCTTAAAGTCATTTTATGCTTAAAATAAGCTCAAAAAAATAATTGGACCCATTTGACTTAGTTTATCTAAAGCAGCTTATAAGCTGAAAACAGCTTATAAGCCAAAAAAAATAAGTTGGACTACCCCAACTTATTTTTTTCAGCTTATAAGCTGCAAACAGCTTTAAGCTGTAAGCCAATCCAAACGGGCTCATTATTCTTAAAAGAATTTTAACGATAGACGTAGTTCAATGGACTGAAGCAGATGCAACAAACCCCCCACCGTCACGTAAATATATCATTTGTCACAAGGGTTAAAGTTCCTTAACTTGTATAAAGTCAAACCCAATTTTCATTACTATGAATTTAGCAACCTACATCAACTACATCTATATATAGAGATGAAGGGAAACAGGGATAAAGCACGGGGAGAAAGTAAAACAATTAAAGGATACCAATTGAGGGCTGCATGGTGACTATGGGGAGTTATATTTATCCCATGAGAATATGATCCGTCCAAATCAATCGGACTTGGAGGGGTGAGGCTGGGGATGGGAAGTGCACAAATTGCTGTTTTCAGGACACTATTTTCGAAAATATACGAATTTTGTAAAGTTAGCCAACTCAAAGTCAACATCAGAATTGTTGGGTCTGAAGTTGAAATCACAAATTTTTTAGAGTTTTAAATGCAAGGCCTAACTTCAGACCTTTGAAATTTGGATACAACTCAAATTTAAACCTTGGAGGTTTGAATTTTAATTATGGCAGAACCTAAATTCAGACTCGACAGTCATAAAAAGAAGAGGAGAAATAAGGGGAGCCGAAGAGGGAAGAGGAAGCCAATGAAGACGAATAAGGGGAGGAGAAAGAAGCTGTAGCTGCATCCTGAATGAGTGGTGTGTGTGGAATGATATGTAGTCTATGATTAGTGTATGTTTGTTTTGTATATCTTATGTCTCACTGGATATACTGTGATATACACACGACATACAAATACATGCAAACGATATACGAAATACATACAACGCCGCTGCATACAGTTTGGAAGCGACCATTTAATTTCATTACCAATTTGAATCTTTTGGAGTGAAGCAAATTGATTGTCCCTAATTTTGTGAGATTTGTTGGAGGTTATATATGTTTTTTATAAAACTATTGCTAGTTTTTCAAAATATGATTCTAGCATTACATAAGGTAATTAGGATCCTAATTTTGTACCGCTTGGTAAAATGTGATGTACTCACTCTGTCCCATAATAAGTGTCACATTAGCCAAAGTTTTTTGTCTCATAATAAGTGTCGCCTTAGGAAACCAAAACATAAATTGACTAGGTTTTTCCAATTCTACCCTTGGACAATAAAGTAACATCTAATTGATGATTGAAAAAATCACATAATAACTTGGTATTGTTAGATTCCCAATGTCAAAAGGTTTACTTCTTGTGCATGCTCTAATCAAGAGATAAAGTAAATTGTTTTTATTATATAGGGGTAATTTGATAAAATTCACATTGCATTATTGGTTCTTAATATGCGTGTTTTTGGCTAAAGTGACATTTATTATGGAATGGAGGGAGTATTATTTAGCCTAAATAAACCCATCCATTTTAACCTACTCAATTGTAGTCCAGCCTGCTCATTTGATTAAGGCCAATTGACTGCGATAATGCATAATGATGAGAGCTCTTTGTCTGACTGATTTTGCATGGCCTGCAAGTTTGATGATAAACAAAGATATAACTTTTGTAAATCTGTTCTGATTTGCTTATAGGGAATCAGTCAAACCCCTTCATAACTGGAATCTCCTTGGAAATGATATAAGTGGAATCTTGATTCCTTGGAATGATGACTTTCAACTCCCGAGCAGAGGCGGATATAGGATTTAGAGGTGGCGGGTGTCACAATTTTCTTCAATATGCATCTTGCTAGGAACGTGTATTTGAGTCTCTTTTTAATTTATTCGGGTCAACTTAATAGGCTTTTTTTTATTTGCAAAAATGAAAATTACATCTCAAAAATTAAGAAACGAACATAATTAGCATCCTAAGCAAGGAATCATACTCATTAACACCCATTAACAACAGAAGTAAAATTAACATTTTCACCAATGGACTTGCATCTCTTATGTATATTAAAAAATAAATTTGCAAAGTAAATTAACATCTTCAATAAGGGAATTACACCAACCAAAATAAGAAAAATAAAAAAAAAGCTCTTCAATATATAGGTAAACACACCCCATAAGTAAATGTAGAATTAGATAAACTACAAGTTCTCAAAAATAAGTCATAAATGTCATGTTTTTTTCTAAGCAGTGCTTATGAAATTTCCATCACAAAAGTAGTAAACTGATTTAAATTGAATTTAACAATTATAGAATAGCATAAATTTTTATAATACACGCCCTTCGTCCATTTTTATTTGTCCATTATACTAAAAAAATGTCCACTTTTAAAAATATGTGTCCACTTTTACTTGTAAGTTATATAGTTTGAAAAACCAAGACATAATTTACCATTTTATACCTATTTTACCCTTATTATTAAGTACTCCAATTCATTTCTCATTTTATTTATTGCTTATTAAGAGTGTCCCAAGTCAAATATAGACAAGTAAACATGGACAGAGGGAGTAATAAACAAAAGAAATTATAAACAAAAAAGTTGAATTTTGATCTCAATCCAAAATTCCCATTGAGACCCAAATTTTTCGATTTAAATACTCACAGATTTGAAATTAAGAGAAATGCTTAATTTAAGGGATTTTGAAGTTTCTAATTGTGTGTTCTCACTAGAGATCACAGATAAAATAATAGAAAAGAGAAAAGGCAATATAAATAATAAAAAGATAAATAGAAAATTGAAAGAGCCGAAAAGAGAATTACTAGTACAAAGGAAGTAAAAAGCACAAAGAAAAATGGGAGTCGGAAAATGTTCGAGATAGATTCAAACTTGTGTCTATCAGCCGTGACACCTTTGTCTAATTTACGAATGGGGGTGACAGGATCAAATATTTAATCTAATTTAAGCAAATTACAACATAAGTATATAAAATTTTTATTAATCTAGGGGTGCCATGCCACCCCCACCCTAAAGGGTGGATCCACCCCTGCTCCTAAGGTACAATATCTAATTTCCAGACGGTCTCGGTCAGAGGCGGATCCAAGATTTAAGCTTTATGGGCAATTTTCAGGATTTTTAGTTAAAATTATTGTATTTTAAAAGTTATGGGTTCAACAATTTTAATAAATATTTATACATAAATTTGTGCTCCGCGTCTCCCACCTTGAAATAGAAATGATCTTTATTCTTTTGTCAACAAAAAAATTATTATTCAATAATAGTAAATAGAGAATTTTCTAATTCAATTATTTTATATATCAATCAGAAAAGCGAGGAGAGTTCCGTTACGTATTGTGAGCTAATCAATATCAAATATGAAAGGAAAATCGTGAAATTATTCAATTAGATAATAATTGATTGAATAATTTGAAAATAATTCTTTTTTCAATTTGATTCAAATGAACCCTCACCTGTAATGCTACATACGCTCTTGCTCCTAGTTGCATCGCAGGCAACTGCATTAGAACTAGGAGCATATCGTTTGTGGTTTCAGGATCGGATTTGTGTGTTTAATGTTCATGACTTCAGGCAACTGGTACTTGATAAGGTTCACGGTTCGAAATATTCTAGTTACCCCTGGGTATACTATACAAAGATGTATCGTGTGATCATAGAGTATCAGGTTCTTTCAAATTCTTATCTCCTATGTGATTGCCAGTAACAATAGAAGTGCTTGGCCTTATTAAGGTTTGTAAGGTAATTAAGGTCTAGCCCCCCTTATTCATACTTTTTTTTTTTTGAGTTATTTTATTATAAATAAAAAGGTCACTCCGAGTGAATACCTGAGTGGTCCAATATTCCAAAAAAAAAGATGTATCGTGAATTATATGAATTTCATGTTAAAGGTTCCAAATCCAAATCTCGAACATGCAAAACTCAAATTACAAAATGTAAGACATCTTTATAAGTCTTATCTTTTTTCAATCTGCAGTCAAATTAGCTTTACCACTAGGAATGCCTGTACCGGTACCAGATTCAATTGTTTGTCTAATACCTGCAACATCAGGTATCACTTGAATGAACAAGATCTTACTTAGACAAAATTATACTGACCAGTACATATAATTCTGACTTAATTATGCGGACCGGTACATGTGATAAAGTCTGAATAATCAAGAACCCGGTTACCAGAAAAATCCAAACAAAATTTTTCCTGCATCGCATGATCATGGAAAAGTTAGAAGTATATCATCTTTTGATCCTGATCCATGTGCTTAGTGATCATTAGCTACTAAGAAATTAGAAGTATATTGTATTTGATCCTCATCCATGTGGCTAGTGATCATTAATTACTAAGAAGTTTGAAATATAAAATGCCTGATCCATGTGGTTAATAATCATTAGTTATTGAGAAGTCAGAAGTAAGTGTATCGCCATCTAATCCTGATCCATGTACCGTCAAGTGCGTGTGAATTTCATTTTTGGAGAATCCAAGCAACTTATTTGCCACAAGGCAACAATCTGATACAGTGCCGTGAAGCCTATACTTCAGTTACATTATATCCAAAGCCTAACAAGTAACAAGCACTAAATGGCTGAGAAAAGCCAACATTTCAAAGCCAATTTTTGCATACTATAAGCATGAAATTAAATTCCAGAACTTCGGAAAAAACAGAAAGACACAATACATCCTTCCCTAGATAAGGACTTTATTATGTGGATATCACCACTGTTATTATTCAACTAAACAGCACTCACTCACATGTTAACAAAGGGGAATATATATTACAAGAACGCTATTGCACAACTGAACTAAAACTTAGACTTCGTGGTCCCAAATATCTGCTACGCTTTTGTAAGGCCCGTTGGTCTTGTTCACGAACAACTCTTCGCCATCTAGTACTCGCATCTGCACAAACAAAGAATATAAACTTGATAAAATCCAGCGTTGTGTATGGTCACCAAGCTTTATCCACTATAGCATTAAATACAAAACGAACTATTTTTTGCCACATTTCTGTCATGGAACTTTACACACTACACACTACACGCTACAACATTACATTCACAATTTTTTTTTTTTTTATAACTTTTTTTTTTTTTTTTTTTTTTTTTAACATTACAATCAAATGTACCCGCCATAAAAAGGTCAACGCACTATTTTTAGTCACAATGTCACGATTTAAAGAGCCTGTTTGGATAAGCTTAAAAAAACAACTTATAAGCTGGAAATAATTTATAAGCTAAAAAAAAATAAGTTAGGATAGCCCAACTTATTTTTTTTTGACTAATAAGCTATTTCCAGCTTATAAGCTGCTTTAAATAAGCTAAGCTAAATGGACCCAATTATTTTTTTGAGCTTATTTTAAGCACAAAATGACTTTAAGCTGGCCCGTCAAACACTAAAAACAGCTTATAAGCTGTTTTTAGCAACTTATAAGCCAATCCAAACGGGCTCTTTAACCATTCTAACAGTACAGTATACTAGAAAAGTAAAAAGTTTCACCCACAACAATAGAGAATTCACCTTGACGAATAAGTTCTCTTAACAGTGTGTAAAATTTTGGTAGCTTTACTCTTATAGTAGGGAAAATTCAATAACTATACGGAAACGAACTGTGTATATTGACATACATCCAACATTACCAATTCAGAACTTGATACAAGTGAAACCAACAGGCAACAGTATTGTAGTATATGACGCTTCGAGTCTAAATGCCAAGAGAAAATTACCTGATCTGGGATATCAGAGATAGCTTTGAAGTCTAGCTCTGGAATTTCCCATGAGAACACTTTAATGTTCTCTTTAATTCTATCAGTGTGATCCGATTTGGGAATTGTACTGGTTCCTCTTTGTATAGCCCACCTCACAAGCACCTGCCCCGGGGTTTTATTAAGCTTTCCTGCCACCCTCTCCAGTACCGGATGATGGATAAGATCAACTTCTCGCGAACCCAAAGGTGAATATGGCTGAAAACTTTGATAGTTAATACTACAAAATCATACAGAACATAAATATACATATATATGAAAAACTAACATATTATGAACCTATAATTTCAGAAGTGCGATCTTGAAAGCTGAACTCGTCGGGTACAAATTGTGGGGTCCAGTCCCCTATCCCATATTTTAAGAAAGGAAGATTTTTCTTCCTTTGACAAATTATACATTGGCAACAATTGTGGACTTGGCTAACAAGCCAATTTCTTTGTTCACATTTTCATGATGTAAGCGCTTACCTCATCATAATCGTGATGTAAGCGCTTACCTCACCATAGGAAATTCATTCCTATAAATAGGCAGCTTATGGTTCATTTGTAACACACCAAAATCTCAGACAATACATCTGAGTGAGAGCAAAAGTGAGGTATTCCATAGACTGTAAGAAAATAGTCTGTGAAGAAAAATAGAGTGTGAGTGATATTGTAGTGAGGTGGGAAAATCAAAAGAGTGTTATTTCTTTTGAGGGTGTAGTGGTCTTAGGAGTATTTGTACTCGTTACTACACAGTGTAAAATTCCTCTATAGTGATATCAGCTGCTCCTCTTGGCCGTGGTTTTTCCCTTATTCAGAAGGGTTTCCACATAAAATCTTGGTGTCATTATTGCTGCATTTTATTCTTGCTGATTTAACCATAAGTTAGTGTTCCGCGTTTATCACTAATACCGTGAATATTATTTTTGCGGGTCTATTTTATTCCCATCAAGTGGTATTAGAGCCAAGGTTCTGTCTGAGTATGCTCTGTGGTTGCAGCACAGTCTGAACTTCCACATCAGAAAAGAATTACTTTGGTCTTCGAATAAAATAATATTTGTATTTGTGATAAACGATGGAAGCCAACACTAGTAGAATGGTTACTTTGAGTGGCGTAAATTATGCCATTTGGAAGGGCAAAATGGAAGATTTGCTCTATGTCAAGAATTTTCATCAACCTGTCTTTGGAAATAAAAAGCCTGATAATAAATCAGATGAAGAGTGGAATTTGTTGCATCGGCAGGTTTGCGGCTTTATTAGACAGTGGGTTGACGATAATGTGTTGAACCATATTTCTGGAGAGACACATGCTCGGACCCTATGGGAGCATCTTGAAAGTTTGTATGCTCGAAAAACTGGTAATAACAAGATGTTTCTGATAAAGCAAATGCTGGGTTTAAAATACCACGATGGTTCCGCAATGACAGATCATCTGAATATTTTTCAGGGGATCATGAACCAGTTATCTGCTATGGGTATTAATTTTGATGAAGAAATTCAAGGCTTATTTCTACTTGGTTCCCTACCAGATTCTTGGGAAATTATTAGAACTTCATTATCAAATTCTGCTCCGGATGGTGTGATCTCTTTGGATCTTGCCAAGAGCAGTCTTTTAAATGAAGAGATGAGAAGAAAATCTCAAGGTTCCTCCTCATCAGATGTCTTGGTGACTGACACTAGGGGGAGAGGCAAGAATCGTGGTTCTCAAAATAGAGAACATCATAGAAGCAAATCCAGAAGCAGACTTAAAGATATTGACTGCTATCATTGCGGGAAAAAAGGGCACACAAAGAAGTTCTGCCGGATTTTGAAAAAAGAGAATAGAGAAAAGGAGGAAAAGAAAGAAGATGGCAATCGTGTTGCCGCTGTCACTACAGAAGATCTTGTTACTGTCCTTGATGCGGATCTGATAAATATTGCTTGTGATGAGTCAAGCTGGGTTGTGGACAGTGGTGCCGCATCTCATGTGACATCAAGGAAGGAATTTTTCTCATCCTATACTCCGGGTGACTTTGGAACTTTGAGTATGGGTAATGAGACTGTATCCAGGGTGGCTGGTGTTGGAACGATTTGTTTGAAAACTAGTATTGGAACTAAACTAGTTTTAAACAATGTAAAGCATGCACCTGATGTTCGTTTGCACTTGATCTCTGTTGGTGTTTTGGATGATGAGGGATATGTCAGTACCAATGGTGCTGGAAAGTGGAAGCTTACTAAAGGTTCCATGATTGTGGCTCGTGGCGAAAAGCGTCGTGGTCTATACTGGACTACGGCCTCTACCTGTGTTGATATGGTGAATGCAGTTGAGAGCAATAGCTCTTCAACGTTATGGCATAAGAGGCTTAGCCACATTAGCGAGAAAGGACTAAATGTTCTGGCCAAAAAGAAATTATTGTCAAATTTCGAAAGTGCTAAATTAGAAAAGTGTGAGCACTGCTTGACTGGAAAACAAAATAGAGTTTCTTTCAAGTCTCATCCTCCTTCAAGAAAGACAGAGTTGCTTGAGTTGGTGCATTCAGATTTATGTGGTCCAATGAAGACAAGGACTTTGGGTGGTGCACTTTATTTTGCTACCTTTATTGATGATTGCTCAAGGAAACTTTGGGTCTACGTCTTAAAGACTAAAGATCAAGTGTTGGGTGTCTTTAAGCAGTTTCAGGCCTCAGTTGAAAGAGAAACTGGAAAGAAGCTGAAGTGTATTCGTACTGATAACGGTGGTGAATATTGTGGACCGTTTGACGAATACTGCAAGCAACAGGGTATCAGACACCAGAAGACTCCTCCTAAGACTCCTCAGCTTAATGGTTTAGCAGAGAGGATGAACAGGACCTTGATGGAAAGAGTCAGATGTTTGCTTTCTGAAGCAAAGTTGCCGAATTCCTTTTGGGGTGAGGCTTTATTGACCGCTGCACATGTTATTAATCTATCCCCTGCGGTTGCTTTGCAAAGTGATGTTCCAAACAGAGTTTGGTATGGAAAGGATGTTTCCTATGACCACTTGAAAGTGTTTGGTTGTAAAGCTTTTGTACATGTGCCTAAAGATGAAAGGTCGAAATTAACTGCCAAGACAAGGCAGTGCATCTTCATTGGTTATGGCCTTGATGAGTTTGGTTACAGGCTATATGATCCAATTGAGAAGAAGGTTGTGAGAAGCCGTGATGTTATCTTCATGGAGGATCAAACCATTGAAGATATTAACAAAGCGGAGAAGATAAAATCTTCAAGTTCTGAAGGTTTAGTTAATCTTGATCAAGTTCCTCATACAAATGCTGATGAAGTTGGTGGGCTCGATGACGATGGTGATGCCCAGAATCATGTTCCAGATCAGCATGTTGATGATGATAATGATGCTGCTATTGATGAAGTAGATGCTCCTACTTATGAAGTCGTGGATGAGTCAGATATTCCACTTAGAAGGTCTACTAGACAGCATGTTCCTTCTTCCCGTTATTCACCTAATGAGTATGTATTACTCACTGATGGGGGAGAACCTGAATGTTATGAGGAGGCCATGGAAGATGAGCACAAGGATCAATGGATTGAAGCCATGCAAGATGAGATGAAATCTCTGCGTGAGAACCATACTTATGAGTTGGTGAACTTGCCTAAGGGCATGAGAGCTTTGAAGAACAAGTGGGTGTTCAAAGTTAAAGCCGAAGAACACAGCTTGAAGCCCAGATACAAAGCTAGATTGGTTGTTAAGGGATTTGGTCAAAGGAAAGGTATTGACTTTGACGAAATATTTTCTCCTGTCGTGAAAATGTCCTCCATTCGGACAGTTCTTGGTTTGACTGCTAGTCTTGATTTGGAGATTGAGCAGATGGATGTGAAGACTGCTTTTCTTCATGGTGACTTAGAAGAGGAGATTTATATGGAACAACCTGAAGGCTTCAAGGCAAAAGGTAAAGAAAATCTTGTATGCAAACTCAAGAAGAGTCTCTATGGATTGAAGCAAGCTCCCAGACAGTGGTACAAGAAGTTTGAGTCTGTTATGGGGAAGCAAGGCTACAAGAAGACTTCTTCAGATCACTGTGTGTTTGTACAAAGATTTTCTGATGGTGACTTTATCATCCTTCTGCTATATGTGGATGATATGTTGATTGTAGGCAAAAATGCTTCCAGGATTGACGAGTTGAAGAAACAGTTGAGTAAGTCTTTTGCAATGAAAGACTTGGGTCATGCTAAGCAGATTTTGGGCATGAGAATTACTCGTTCGAGAGATGAAAAGAAGCTTTATTTGTCGCAGAAAAAGTACATAGAACGTGTACTAGAGCGCTTCAATATGAAGAGTGCTAAGTGGGTTAGCACACCTCTTCCTGGTCATCTGAAATTGAGCAAAAAGATGTGTCCTACAACAACAGAGGAAAAACAGAGAATGGCCAAGATTCCTTATTCCTCTGCCGTCGGAAGTTTAATGTATGCAATGGTATGCACTCGACCAGATATTGCTCATGCAGTCGGTGTTGTTAGCAGATTTCTCGAAAATCCAGGGAAAGAGCATTGGGAAGCTGTGAAGTGGATACTCAGGTATCTAAGAGGAAGATCAGATGAATGCTTATGTTTTGGAGGATCAAATTCAATTTTGAAGGGCTATGCAGATTCTGATATGGCAGGTGACCTTGATAACAGAAAATCCACTACTGGATATTTGTTTACTTTTTCAGGGGGAGCTATATCATGGCAGTCAAAGTTGCAGAAGTGTGTTGCACTATCTACAACGGAAGCGGAGTATATTGCGGCTACTGAAGCTGGCAAAGAGATGATATGGCTCAAGAGATTCCTTCAAGAACTTGGATTGCAGCAAATGGAGTATGTTGTCTATTGTGACAGTCAGAGTGCAATAGACTTGAGCAAGAACTCCATGTACCATGCGAGAACAAAACACATCGATGTCAGATATCATTGGATTCGTGAGCAATTGGAAAGCGAATTGTTCCAAGTCAAGAAGATTCACACGAATGAAAATCCTGCAGATATGCTGACCAAGGCGGTACCGAGAGACAAGTTCGAATCGTGCAAAGAACTTGTCGGCATGCACTCAAATTAGAAGCCAGTGTACCCTCCTTCAGGTGAATGGGACTGGAGGGGGAGATTTGTGGGGTCCAGTCCCCTATCCCATATTTTAAGAAAGGAAGATTTTTCTTCCTTTGACAAATTATACATTGGCAACAATTGTGGACTTGGCTAACAAGCCAATTTCTTTGTTCACATTTTCATGATGTAAGCGCTTACCTCATCATAATCGTGATGTAAGCGCTTACCTCACCATAGGAAATTCATTCCTATAAATAGGCAGCTTATGGTTCATTTGTAACACACCAAAATCTCAGACAATACATCTGAGTGAGAGCAAAAGTGAGGTATTCCATAGACTGTAAGAAAATAGTCTGTGAAGAAAAATAGAGTGTGAGTGATATTGTAGTGAGGTGGGAAAATCAAAAGAGTGTTATTTCTTTTGAGGGTGTAGTGGTCTTAGGAGTATTTGTACTCGTTACTACACAGTGTAAAATTCCTCTATAGTGATATCAGCTGCTCCTCTTGGCCGTGGTTTTTCCCTTATTCAGAAGGGTTTCCACATAAAATCTTGGTGTCATTATTGCTGCATTTTATTCTTGCTGATTTAACCATAAGTTAGTGTTCCGCGTTTATCACTAATACCGTGAATATTATTTTTGCGGGTCTATTTTATTCCCATCACAAATTTTGGATTTGGCTGAATATGCCATGGAACATAACAGGTGACAAAAGGTACATGTAGAATGGTTCAGTGCACCACCTTTATATACAATTGGCCCGTTATGGGCCAAATGAAATTGTAGATAACAGTTATTAGGGGTTTAGGACATCAAAATTAGATATGCAAGTCTTGAGTCTGCGAGGTAGCTATTACTGTTAGCGTGGAAACGATAAAAACACAGTAATTAACGTAGTTCGGATCGATGTGATCCTAGTCCATGGAGAACGGCCGACACTTTTATTAATATCAAGAGAGAAAGTAAGTTACAAGATTGAATACTCTGAGGTTCTATGTTCTGTCCTACTTAATAAATCCTAGCTAACATGTATTTATACTACTAGGTCTAATCCTTTCCTAGAAAGAATCTAAATCCAATCACACTCTACAACCAACAAAGAAAAAAAGTTTCCTTTTATTCTTTCCTCTTTTGAGTAGGAATTGGCGTGAATATCTTCTCAACTTCACAATCTCCACCTTGAGATGAATTTCGAGCTTCCATATGAACGTCATTCAGTTCAATGTCTCTAAGCCTACGTGAGCTAACTCCGTGTAGGAAACAAGAGACACTAACTGAAACCTTGTACATACCGGTAGCTCTACCTTGCCCTGCCATTCTCCATCCTGAAGCATCAGTTGATGCGAACTCCTGCCAAATTCATACAATGAATGAACTTGACAAGATGAACCACCTTGGCCAACATATTCGCTGCGTTGTCCTTTGTGTCAACCTTCAAGACCTTAACTGTGTCTTGTTCAACAATATCACGAATAAAATGGAATCTAACATCAATGTGTTTGGTGCGATCATGAAATCTCTGATTTTTTATCAAGTGAATAGCACTCAGGCTATCACATTTTAGAGTTGGTTCATTTTGAACTCTACTCAATTCTGACACCAAACCTTCAACCATATAGCCTTCTTTACTGCTTCTGTTGTTGCCATATATTCCGCTTCTGTTGTGGACAAAGTAACTATAGATTGGAGAGTTGCCTTCCAACTCATGGCACTACCTGCAAGAGTAAAGATATAGCTTGTTGTTGATCTCCTTCTATCAAGATCACCCGCAAAATCAAAATCCACATAACCAAGGACCGAGAAGCCTTCATTTCTCATCCTATAAAAAAATAGACCAACATTCGAAGAACCTTTAAGATATCTCAATATCCACTTAATTGCTTCCCAATGTGTCTTACCTGGATTAGACATAAATCGACTTACCACACTCACTGCTTGAGCAATATCAGGCTTAGTGAAAACCATAGCATACATAATGCTACCAACTACACTAGAATAAGGAACTTTTGACATGTACTCCACCTCTTCCTTTGATTGCGGTGCCATCAAAGAAGAAAGTCTGAAATGTTGTGCTAACGGTAAAGTAACGGGTTTACATTTATCCATGTCAAACCTCTGAAGTACCTTCTCAATATACTTCTTCTGTGAAAGATGTACCTCACCATTCTTCATGTGAATTTCCATTCCAAGGATTTTCTTAGCTTCACCTAAATCTTTCATGTCAAACTCCTTACTTAGCAGTTTCTTCTAATCATTTATCTCTGTCATACTATTAGCAGCAATAAGCATATCATCAACATATAACAATAGATAAATATTTAAATTACCAAATACTGTCATGTTATACACACAACTATCAAATGCGCTTCTCGAGAAACCTTTAGTAATCATGAACGCATCAAATCTCTTGTACAACTGTCGTGGTGACTGTTTCAAGCCATACAAAGATTTCTTCAATTGACAAACCTGGTCTTCTTTTCCTTCAATAAGAAAGCCCTCGGGTTGATTCATGAAGATCACCTCTTCAAGTTCACCATGTAAGAATGCAGTCTTGACATCAAGCTGATGAAGCTTCAAGTCATAATGGGCAACCAAAGCTAGTAACAAACGAATTGAGCTATGCTTCACGACTGGTGAGAAAATCTCATTGTAGTCGATTCCCTCCTTCTGACAAAAGCCCTTAGTAACCAATCTCATTGTATCTAGCATCTTCTACACTCGGAATGCCATCTTTTTTTCTGAAGACCCATTTGCAACCACCAGTTCTCTTCCCCTTTGGTAAACTCACAAAATCCCATGTCTGGTTCTTGTGCAGAGACTCCATCTCATGGGTCATGGCTAAACACCATTGATCAGCTTCACCACACACAGTAGCTTCTGTATAGCTTGGGGGTTCCAAATCCTTTATTTCTTCCTCGACAGTAGCTAATGCACATGCCACAAGATTAGCTTGCGAAGGCTGAGGATAATATTTTGGATTAGGCTTCGGAGTTCGTTTGTCTCTTACAGTAGCTATACTGTATGGTTCACCTTCAAGTACTACTGTGTGAGCTTTTTCATTATCTGACTCCACCTGAGTCACTTGATCCTCCTGCTCGGTGAGTTTCACATTTTCCTCCACCTTTGTAAGAACTTTCTGTCCTGCAAACTCAATAGAAGTCTATCCAGGATCAAGCATAGAGGCCTCATCAAAAGTAATATGTCACACCCCGACATTACTAGGGTGTGATGGGCACCCGACCCCATACTTGGAGCCGAGCGAACCCGCTGACTCTTATTACATATAAAAACTCTGGAATCAATTCAGAATAAAATACATAGTAAGCTCTCAATATTTTTTTTTCTTTTTATAAGTAAAGTCTATCATCATATAGGACCTGTGACGTGAAACATAATAACATATCGACGGGCGAAGCCGTCTACAAAGCTGACACTCTATACCTACGACTCTGTCTGCAAAGTCTCTAACATAGAACAAAACATCATGGTATAGCACGCTGATTCGGCTACACTCCAGGGCCAAGTGGAGCTCGCCAACTTCGCTGGAACATCTTCTATAACGGCTTCGGCTCATCTGGGTGTACCTGCGCGGCATGAAACGCAGCGTTCACAAGAAGGGACGTCAGTACGAATAGTGTACCGAGTATGTAAGGCATGAACGACAATACAAGGAGAGGTACCAGTGGAGATAATCACAAGGGAATCATATGACATCTCGTAGGGAACATATCATGTCATATCATATCGTGTCATGCCATATCATGTCATATCATGTCATACCGTATCCTGTCGTATCATATCATATCATGTCATATCATATCATATCATATCCTGTCGTATCATATCATATCATGTCATATCATATCATATCATAGGGAGTCGTATAGCGTATCATAGGCTGATTGAAATACCTGTACATATGAATGCCACTTAGGGCGCAAACCATGCATGCTTATCTGGTCATATCATATCATAGCACCGAACAAGTCGGCTCGCTCACATTGCGCCGAAATATGTCGGCTCACCCATATATCCCGCGTCCCGGCATCCCGCGTCCGGGATGATAATGCCAGCTGACCAGGTGGCGATGAAACATGTGTCCCTTCCCCATATCCCCATATACATGTATCCCTTCCCCCCTCCCATATACATATATAGCATGCATGAGAGCCCAAGGAAAGTCATGTGTCTATCGGAGTGACGTAAGGTCGGTAATCTCCGATTGTATTATGGAATCATCATGGTCGTCATGTCACGCCTCGAAGGAACAATTATAAGGCGAGACTATCAATGAAGAACATTATCTCGGGAAAACATAAAACAAGATCATAACATATTACTTCATATACTTTAAAACCTTTAAAAGAGTCATTATCCAAAAGTAGCTTAACATTTCATATCGTCGTATTCATGGTAAGAACATATCCTTGGCATATTCGTCATAGACACTTTCTCATGTCTGGCTTCATTATTGCCATCATAACTCCGTAGTCGTTGTTTTAGTTATAAAAACTTTCAAAATCGTAAAACTTGGATTTTGGAGAAAAATGTATATTTTGGAAAACATTTATAACTTTTGGAAAGGAAATCATGTTTTGAATTCATAACTTCTAGCTTTTGAAAGCAAGGACGTTATGGGGAACATTTATAAGACTACATCATAGGATTCATGCCATAGAAAGAAAGGGCTTAGCCTTACATACCTGTGCCGCGACCAACTGGTTACGCTTATTCGTCCAACTTGTTAATCTACATTTAAGGAAGTTCACACATTCGTTAGATCCTTCGTCAAATACTTGCCTCAACCTTTCAATACATTCATTTATATTCTGCCGAAATTTTGGCAGCATCTCCCCTGTAAATGTACCAACCCCGAGAATACGGCTCGGCCCAAATCAACAACAGCCATCCGGGAATTTAACCCGACCAAACCAACAACAATGCTAACAATTCATCCTAGCAACATTCCAACATTCAATTCAATTCAATTCACACAATGTTCCAACAACTTAATCAACATACTATTTCTTCCGAGACCTTCAACTTCAACCTCAACCATACATTTACTTATCATTAGTATACATTTACTTCAACAACACCCTTCATTCAATATCACATAATTCGTAACGGCGACAACTAGAATATCAAATTACATCAATTTACCTTAACTTACCAAACAACACCATTCTCGACCACAATGACTTCTTACACATTTTTCATACAATTTCATCCATCTCTACACATTACAACAACAACAACATGCCACATGAAATTCACTCCTCCACTTTCCATATAACACAACTCACACACACGGCCAACACCATGTATATACAACTACAACTTCAACATGGATGATTTCATAATTTCCATTTTCATCACATAATTCTTAGCAACGACGACTAAAATAATAAGAAACATTGATTCATTTCTTGCATACCAAGCACGGCCATTCCTCATTATTCATCATTCTATGAATTCCATTCATTTTCTACACATTACCACAACACACAAACATGTTGAATACCATTGATTCGTCACTCCAACACAACTTTACATACACATTACTAAACACACACATGCACGGTCAAAAACACATAACACCATATTTTCACGACTTCATTCATTTCCACATTCCACAACATCCACAAGTCATACATCACATATGAAAATCAAGATTAAGTCTTACCTCTTCCAACCAACTTCCCCCATGGCTAACTTGTAATTGTGAAAACGGATGCCTCTCTTGCTCCAACAACTACTCCATGTTGACGAGGGCCTTCTAATTAGTAGAGAAACTTGAAGAAACATATTTTTCTTGATCAAATTTGAGGGGCAAGTTTCGGCCAGCCCCTCCTTGGCCGAACCCCTCCATGTTTTCTCCCTCTCTCTCTTTCTTGAATTTTCTAGAGTGCAAGTGATGGTTTGTGTCTTATCTTACCCCCTCACTTATCTATATATGTTTAATTGGTCCTTTAATCACATGGTGATCACATGCCTCATTTCTTCTTCTCCAAATTTCTAGAGATTTCTTGAAATTAAGAAGACTAAATTTCTTCTTTGCAACTTTAGCCCCTATTAATAAAAATGTGGACTTATGCCACCCATATGTGACACACGGCCAAATGGCCCCCTTTCAAGAACTTTCATGAAATTTTTGTGAAATTCCCATTTTGCCCTTCGACTTTCCTCAATATTTCCATAAGCCATTTTGTGAATTTTCCTTTTTGCCCTTAGTCTTTCTCACTATTTCCATACTACCAATGTTCGTAAATAATATTCACAACAGCTTATACATTAGAATAAATTTTGAAAATGCTCATTCCCTTAACTTTGTCGCGACTACCTTGAGATATCCGAACGTATAAAATACGGGATATAACATAATATGTCTACTAATTACAAACTTAAGAGGATCTAAACTCCATATTCTATATTCTTTTACCCCTTCAACATATCCCATAAACCTTTTCGAGCTCTAGGTTCTAGTTTTCCATTACTTACATAATAATATGCGGACATCCAAAGATTCTTAAGTATGAGTAATCAGACGGTTTACCTGACCATACCTCATTTGGAGTTTTAAAGTCAATCGCCGACACTGGAGAACGATTAACAACATAACAAGCAGTATTTACTGCTTCCACCCAGAACTCCTTAGGCACCTTGGCATTAGAGAACATGGATCGTGCTTTCTCAAGAAGAGTGCGGTTAATCCTTTCAGCTACTCCATTATGTTGTGGTGTATGCCTAACATTTCTATGTCTCAATACACCATGAATTTTGCAGAAATTGTCAAACTCTTCATTGCAAAACTCCAAGCCATTATTTGTTCGAAGACACTTAATCTTTCTGCCACACTGATTTTCAATTAATGTCTTCCAGTTTTTGAAATTCTCAAAGACATCACTTTTAGCCTTTAAGAAGTATACCCAAACCTTGCGTGAAAAATCATCAATGAAAGTAAGAAGATACCTCTTTCCACCCTTGGATGAAACCTGAGATGGAGCCCATAAATCTGAATGAATGTAGTCAAGTACCCCTTCAGTTTTGTGCTTGCCCATGCTAAAGCTGACCCGTTTATGCTTTCTAAGGACACAATGCTCACAAAAATCAAGTGTACTAATCTTCTCACCTTTCAAAAGGGTTCGGTTGTTTAAAATTGCCAACCCCCTCTCGCTCATGTGACATAATCTTATATGCCACATCTTAGCCTTATCATCATCTGATAACTATGAGGTTGCAGCATTCGCAGTACCTAGAATGGTGCTGCCCATTAGTACATAAAGACCACCCTCCAGTTTGGCCTTTAACATGACCAGAGAACCCTCGGTCACCTTGCAGATTCCACCTTCACCTGCATGTTTGTATCCGAGCTTATCAAGAGGACCGAGAGAGATCAGATTCTTTTTCATATCAGGAACATGTCAACATTAGACAATGTTCTTATGATGCCGTTATGACATCGTATACAGGCTGAACTAATGCCTGCTATTTCACATATTGCATCGTTACCCATAAGTACAGTCCCACTCATCTGCTCGTGGCTAGTAAACCAATCTTTTCTGAAGCACATGTGAAAGGTACAAGCTAAATCTAAAATCCACTTGTGTGTCTGAATATCATCTGTTGAAGCAGTTAGCACATAATCTTCTCCAGATGCCTGAGCTACCTGAACCGTAGATGCACTGGCTGTTGTTTTATCAATCTTCTTATTCGGGCAATCCCTCTCAAAGTGACCCTTTTGATGATAACCCAACATTCAGCATCCTTCCTACTCACCCTTTTCCCAGACTTTGACCTAGCTACTGATTTGCCTCTCCCTCTTTGGCTCGAGCGACCTCTAATCGTCAAACCCTCACCATAGTCCTCTTTCTCACCATTATTGATATGGTTCCTTAATTCATCCGAATTCAATGCATGTCTTACCATCTGTAACATGACCACCTCCTTACTGTACATCATTGAATTAACTACGTCTTTGTACACCGGTGATAATAAAAACAGTAGAGTGCACGCTAGTTCTTCATCTCCCACTTTAATATCAGCATGAGTAAGATCCATAGCCAATTTATTAAAAGCATCAAGATGATCCTGTAAAGTTGTACCTGTCTTCATCTTGAAGGTGTGTAAACGCTGCCTTAACAACGTTCTAGTTGTTACTGATTTCTTCTGGTAGAGATCTTCAAGTTTCTTCCACAAACTCGCAGCTGTTTTCTCGGTACTGATTTCACATAACACGCTGTCTGATAAGGATAATTGAATTGCGCTAAACACATCTATCTCAATCTTCTACTTCTCGGCCTCTTTCGTATTTTCGGGATACGAGTCGTCCAAAGCATATACTGATCCTTCTCTCCGTAATAACGCCATGTTCTTGATCTTCCAGATGTTGAAGTTATTACTTCGCCCATCAAAATTCGTTACCTCAAACTTTATAGATGCCATAGTCTTCTCGTCTCCTAGATCTCATGACCTGTCGACTTCTGATACCAATTATTAGTGCGGAAACGATAAAAACACAGTAATTAACGTGGTTTGGATCGTTGTGATCCTAGTCCACGGAGAACGGCCGACACTTTTATTAATATCAAGGGAGAAAGTAAGTTACAAGATCGAAAACTCTGAGGTTCTATGTTCTGTCCTACTTAATAAATCTTAGCTAGCATGTATATGTACTACTAGGTCTAATCCTTTCCTAGAAAGGATCTAAATCCCAGTCACACACGAAAACCAACAAAGAAAAAAAGTTTCCTTTTATTTCTTTTCTCTTTCGAGTAGGAATTGATTTGAAGATCTTCTCAACTTCGTAAGTACTTTAAAATATAAAGGTAAAGTACATCATTCATTTTTTGCGCTCCAGCCAAAATATACAGATCATATACATTGATTATGTATATAATGCGGATGTGCATTTATGTTTATTGCATGTTTATATTTATGTATACAAGATGTATATGTATATTTATATTTAATATTTAATATACAAATCATATACATTTTCTGGCCATTATTTGTTAGGTTGGCCAAAAAAATGTAATTATCCCTTCTTTCGTTTATTCAAACTTTAAACAACAAAAGAGACTCAACTTAGGTCCATTGTCAATCTTGTTTGCATTGTTAATATATGCCATGCACAAAGCTTCAGTTCCTTACTGTGACGTGGATGTTATTCTTCTTGCAAGCTTCCAACATTTTCTCATTTCTCCATCCAGGGTGCATCTCCATCTAAGTACACAAGATTACCCGTAAATAAGTAAATGAAAAGACGGCATTCATATCATTAATTGAATGACAAGAATATTCAACTAACCTGGCATACAGAAGGAATTATCTGGGCAATGTCTAACAACTTATTAAGTTTCTTGACTGTGAAATTACATGCTCCAATATCTCGTACTACTTTGTCCGTCACTAACTTCTCCATTACTCTCCAAACGCCTTCATAGTTGATGTTGGACACTTCCCCTGCTTTTGGAGTTCTACTCGCTCAAAGGACGGAACGGCCAATGAATTTTCAACATAAAATGTTCAGATTCCGTAATTAGATTTCAAGACTACAGCTAAAATACCGCAGAACGACAAGGTTGTGAAGTACCAGGTAGAGATCAAGATAATCCAGTTGCAGATCATTGAGTGTCTTCATCAATGCGGGTCGAACTCTCTCTGGTGACAATTCAGTACACCTAGAACGACCAATAAAATCTCCTTATATCCATATAATTGTTTAGTTGCACGTTGAATGTAAAGAACTCCTTGAATAATTTAGCATTGTTTCTCTAATACCATAATTTAGATGTGACAAACAAGGATGATCTCTCTACTCCTGCATGTATAGCTGTCTTGATTCCATGACCAACCTATATAAGAGTTTAAAAAATGTGACTTGGTAAGCTAAAATAAGATTTGTTGAACGATTGTTTTAGCAGATAAAATTTCATACTTGCACGTTGAAGTGGCATCCTTTACCAATTCTTTTGGGAAACTTTATATCTGCAGCATTCTAATTTCTAGTGAGCAACCTTGCTGTAGGCGGATCCAAAATTTAAGCTCTGCTGGTTCAAGGTTTTTAAGGTTGAACCCATTTATTATTAACATTATGGATTCATACGTACTATTTGTTGCAATTTCATCACATTTTCACAAATAAATTTATGTTTCATGAAGCACAACACACCATCCGCCAATCATGAATCAAAAGAAGCATTTGTAATCCTATTTCCCTATGTGCTTCTGCGTGCATGCTAAGCAACCGGTACTCAAAAATATTACTTGGATGTAGATCAACAATTTAAAAGAGAAATCACAAATGAAAAGAACCTCTTCTTGGACTCCGTACTCTGCCGCTGTGTCAACATGCCTGCAGCCAGCCTGCAGCCATAGTCAGAGCATTATCATTAAAAACAGTTTTAAATCATCAAATTTGCTAAAGTTATATGTAGATTACCTTTTGATGCTTAATTGACCAAGATCCCTTTTAACATATGATACAATACTTGTCATTATCATGCCGCAGTTGGCTTAACACATGACACACCACAAGGAATGCGGCGAAATATATTAAAACACACACACATAAGCAAACAAAGGCGACTGACAATTCTCGATTAGAGCAAAGAAGTCCCATCCAGTAAGATAATCGTTCCTGTGGAACTAGCTTTACGCCTTCATTTTCTCTTAAACCAATTATCTGACAGCTCGCTCCTAATAGAGCCATTATAATCAATGGAATAGATAGTGGACATATATCAAAGTGACACAAAACGTGCAATGAATTCAGTTATTGAAATTGTAGGGTGACTCCACATGTAAACCCCTAAAGCATGAACTGAGACATTATCAATCACTTAAAAAAGATGTCAATGGATCAGAAACACCTAAACAAGGGGTCCAATTACCCCAAACTGCATCCAGTGAAATGAAATCTTCAGTGGTTGTAGATGTCCTAAAATAGATATAGTTTAAAGAGCTAAGGGATAACTCTTAACAATAAAAGTCTACTATCTCTTACATTGTAAGCATCTTAAGCTTTTCGATGAAATCAATCGTCACACACCTCAACATGGAACTACACGGACATAAATCTTCAAGTGGAATTTCACTTTCACCTATTATCAAAAAGAATTTTCACGTACTTGGCCCACAAATACAGACTTGCACGTGAGGATAGAGACATAATTAAATAGAAAACAGTGATTTTAGATGAAATAGTCATACACTCCTCACATTACCCCTTATTTCCTTCTATTGTTGGATCTCAGTAAGTTTACTCAAGGAGCACAATATTTATTTCTATAAAACTGGCATATAAAATAAGTGTGCAATACAGGACCACACATGTACTCTTTTTCGCCACTTATTTTTGTTAACAATCACCTTTTGTTTTCTTTTTCTTTTTTAAGAGTTTGAATTGTTTGCCGTCTCATAAATAGTTATGAACTATTCAGAAATTATAAATCAAATATTTACCGTATTTAAGGGAACTTCAGTAAAAAAATTCAGTTATGATTCAGCTCAGTCATATCAAACTAGAATATTCTTATTAAAAATAAAGGACTACAAACAAACCCAATCAACATATTCCAACAACACCATACATAATACAATATATTATAATACCATAAAAAATAATTTTGTTTTTTTAATAAACTAGGAAACCGTAGCCGCTACACTTTGGTGTGCTCTGGTAAACCCTACCACAAACCATACAAGAGATATAAACCGCACTAAGTAAGCCTCATGTGATTTTTTTTTTGTATAAACTAGGAAACCGTAGCCGCTACCCTTTGGTGCGCTCTGGTAAACCCCACCATAAACCATATAGGAGATATAAACCGCACTAGGCAAACCTCATGCAACGAGCGTCATGAGGCTGAGAAAGTTGTTGGTGAGGGGAATCTATGACGAAAAAAACCCAAACATGCTATTAAAAATGTATATAAATCAACCAAAACTTGGATAAATGATTTAGAGAAAGAAAGTACCTCAGCAATAGCGGTAAAAACAGAGTCCCGTGCATGTTTAGCTCTCCAAGTGCCCAAACCAATAGCTGGAATTCTGTGACCACTCAACAACAAAATTCCCCCACTTTCTTACCTTCTGGGTCTATTGTCATTTGAGAGAAAGAGAGAGATTTAGGCAATATGAAAGTCAAGGATGATTTTCGGATGCCCTTATTGATACAATTTGAAAGTCTTAAATAAACCTCAGAAAACAAATGAGTTGCTATTAACTTTACAAGTGTCAAGCTGTCTGAGTAATTGGGTTTTTTCTTCTATTAACTATTAAAATAACTTTAACTTCACTGAAAGGGTAAGATTGAGTTATTCTTTATGGGGTCCATCTTGTCTTTCTTAACTGACCACTTTATTCCTTTCTTGAAGAGGCATTATTGTCTAATAATGATAATGCTTCTTCAAGCTTTTCTCTTTAACTCTTCTTTAGAAACTCGAGGTTCCTGTCTTAATGAAGATGTTGAGAATGGTGTTTCTATCTTCTTGGGATTTTGGTGCCCAGTCTTTGATTCTTGTGAACCGATTTGAGAGAATAACTTTTTGTATTATTCCAAGAGGTAAGCGATATAAATACAGGTACATAAGGTTCTAACTAAGGAAAGAAATAAAAGGGATTCCTACAAATCTACTAAGGGATTCCTACAAATCTGCTATTTATAAATGTGTAATGTACATTCCTAGGAAATAGTCTACGTTCATTCTGTAACACTCCCCCTCAAGCTGAAGCATATATATTGCTCATGCCCAGCTTGCTACAAAGGTAACTCGAGTACCATTTAATGCTTTCGTGAACAAATCAACTAGTTGCTCTCCTGTCTTCAAGTAGCCAGTGGAAATCAAATTCTCCTGAATCTTCTCACGAATAAAATAACAGTTAACTTCAATATGTTTGGTTCTTTCACGATACACCATATTTGAAGCAATATGGAGAGCAGCTTGATTATCACACCAGAGTTTTGACGGATTAGGATATTTCATGCCAATTTCAATTAAAAGATGACGTATCCACATAATCTCACACGTAGACTGCGACATAGCTCTGTACTTGGATTCTACACTGGATCGAGATACAACACTTTGCTGCTTAGTTCTCTATGATACTAGATTCCTACCAACAAAGACACAATAGCCTGTAATAGATCTTCTATCAATTTTGGATCCAGCATAGTCAGCATCTGCAAAACATTCCACACGAGAATGGCCGTGATTGCAATACAATATGCCAAGTCCAAAAGCTCCTTTCAAGTAACATAGAATCTGTCCCAAAGCTTCCCAATGTTTGACTGTAGGTGCGGACAGGAACTGGCTAACAATACTTACCGCAAAAGAAATATCTGGACGAGTCACAGTAAGGTAGTTTAACGTCCCAACTAACCTTCTATACCTCTCTGGATCATCAAAAGGAAATCCATCGTTTTTCATAAGATGCACACCGGGATCCATTGGAGTATTACAAGGTTTGGTTGCCAACTTTCCCATGTCTGCAAGCAAGTCAAGTATATACTTTCTCTGGGACAGAAAAATACCCTTCTTGCTTCTATTTACTTCTACTCCCAAAAAGTATTTCAACTGGCCCAAGTCCTTCGTATGAAACCCAATATGCAGAAAAGACTTAAGGGAAGAGATCCCCGCATAATTGATATGCTCAAGTTACACCTTTTATTAGCGTAAAGCGGGCGATGTCAAATATAGTAACCCAACAAGGTTGGAGTCGAATCCCACAGGGAATATGGTGTGAAAAGATTACTAAACGAGTATTATACTAATCTTGCGGTCCTGATGTATTCCAGAAAAAGGGTTTTATAAGTGTTTTAGTTTGTGTACTAATTTAGAGTGACTAGTAGTTGAGTTGTAAATATATGGGTAAAAAGAATCAAGGTTGTGTCCCCGTCAGATAAAGTATATAATCACGGGTCTTGATCTTGATATACTTCTAATGGATCGTTATATGAATGCACTTAACCTCTATGTGAATCTAGACTATTTCCCAATAAGAAAAGATTATTTCTTTCTATGCATTTCCCAAATATAAGAAAGTATGCATGAAGAATAGTTAATTATGCCAAGTAAATTCCTCTTATTCCTAAGTGAATTTATTAAACAAGGGCTAAAGCCTTGAGTTCTTGTTATTTGTTCTTGCCAAACCCTGGTTATTTTCCCAAAGAAACTAAAGTTTATGGCGTTAGCTAATGTTTGCAACCACTAACTATAAGATTATAACGAAGAACAAATAAACCCTAACAATCCATTATGCGTATATCAATCACAATCCCTAATCACAAAACACCCATCCTTGGGTTCACAACCTTAGTAGAGGTGTTTAGCTACTCATGGCAACGAATAAACAATAAAACATTGAACATTGCATAATTGAAATTGTTATTGAACTTACGAATAAAACTGAAAGTTAAACGAATGTGATTGTCTGGAAAACCTTCAAAAGTACTAAGAACCCAAAAGTAATTAATACAAGTCTTTAACTCCAAATGTCTGAAAAATAAAACCTAATCAGGTATTTATACAAGTTAAACTCGGAATAATTAATCCCAATCCAGTTCCAGGTTGGCTTGCAAGTCGACGGGTCATCTTTGCACTTTGACATTCATAGACATGTTAACGGTGTACTTCGACGATCTGATGACAATTTCAAGCTGCAGAACCTCAATCGTCTTTGCACTTCGACGACCGTCGATCATGTTGACGATGCAAATCGACGGTCTAATACTTCTCTCTTGTCTACAGAATGTGGATCGACGGTTCAAATCGACGGTCTATCAATCTGCAAGCCTGCATATAGTCAACCTTTCTTAGCTGCAGGACTTCTCCTTGCATTTTGACGACCAAGAAGACGGACCGTCGACATGAAGACAGTCCGTACTTTGTGCAAAACTAGTACTGAACACTAGAAATTCCTCGTTTTCACTTGCCTTGCATTCTAACTTAGAAATACCTGCACAATAAACAAAACACATCAAACTAACAGAAACTTACTCTAAAACAAGTAAAACTTAGAGTTAAAAAGCATTAGATGTGCCATAATTTCACGGCACATCAATAATCACATCCTGTAATAACAATGTCATCAACATATACAACAAGGAGGATATTGCCTGCTGCTGATTGCCAATAGAAGACTGAGTGATCACATTTGCTCATTTTCAGTCCAAAATCTTGAACTACCTCACTGAACTTGCCAAACCAAGCTCGTGGACTCTTCTTCAAGCCTTACAAGGACTTCTTCAAATGACAGACTTTCCTATACTCCCCCTGAGTAACAAAACCAGATGGTTGCTCCATATATACTTCCTCCTAAAGATCACCATGAAGGAACGCATTCTTGATATCTAACTGATGTAAAGGCCAATTCTCAGAAGTAGCTAGAGAAATAAACAAGCGAACAAAGGTAAGTTTGGCAACCAAAGAAAAGGTGTCTGAATAATCTACCCCATAAATCTGAGCATACCCTTTAGCCACAAGTCTGGCCTTAAGTCTTGCTATCGAACCATTTGGATTGACTTTAACTGTGAAAACCCACCTACATCCCACGTGTGGTTTTCCTCTAAGGCATGTATTTCATCAAGCATTGCATCAGACCATCCAGGATGATTCAGAGCCTCATTCACTATTTTGGGTACAGAGATAGAGTCTAGAGAAGAAATCAAAGATCTAGACGTAGAGGACAGGTGGTCATAGGAATCAAAATTAGCAATGGGATATGTGGAATTGAAAATACGTGTACCTTTGCGAAGAGCAATAGGAAGGTCAAGATTTTTGGAGGATCAAGTGGAGGAGGGTCTGATGACAACAGAACTGGTGCGTGACATGTATCATTAACCTCTTTCCTCCTCGAGTAAACCTGAACAATCGGTGGCCTTGCTAGCGTAGATGGAGCAGGTGTTGAAGGTACAATAGTCGATTGGTGCTCAATAGAAGAACTAGGAGATAGAGGAACAATATCATCTGATTGTTCTGTCAAAGCATGAGTAACCTAATAGACTAACCACTCATCTTACTCCCCCTGATTCGTAGAAATGGGAGGTGCATAGAAAAATGGTGTAGTCTCTGAAAATACCGCATCAGTTGACACCATATATTTTCCAAGTTCAGTAGAATAACATCGATAGCCCTTCTGAAGGCGAGAATAACCCAGAAAAACACACTTCAATGCCTTGGGATCCAACTTTGTAATAGATGGTCGAACATCTCGAACATAACATGTGATTCCAAACACCTTAGGTTCTACCTGAAATAGTGACTTATTTGGAAAAAGAACACTATAAGGCACATTACCGACAAGCACAGAAGATGGCATGCGATTAATCAGAAAACAAGCTGTAGAGACTGCATCTGCCTAAAACTGTTTTGGAACCTTCATTTGGAACAAAAGTGCTTGAGCTGTCTCAAGTAGATGTCTATTCTTCCTCTCAGCAACTCCATTTTGAGAAGGTGTATTAACACATGAAGACTGATAAAGAATACCATGTTGTCTCATGTACGACCCAAACAATTCTGACATGTATTTTTTAGCGTTATCACTCCTTAGAATACGTACTGAAGTATTGAATTGAGTTCTAATTTCAGCACAGAAAGCAGAAAAGTGAGTAAACACTTCAGACCAACTCTTCATAAAATAAATCCAAGTCATTCGAGAGAAATCATCCACAAAATTGACAAAATACTTATGCCCAGTTTTGAAAACATCAGAATGAACTAACTCAAAAGCTGACTCAGCTCGCTTATTAACCCGTGGACCTACTGAGCTACGATGGTGTTTTGAAAATCGACATGACTCACATTCCAATGAGGGAATATTCTGAAATTGAGGACAGAGCTTCTTCAATAGAGGTAGAGAGGGATGTCCCAATCGACAATGTGCTTCAAAGGATGTATAAACCATCAGATACATGTCCTTTACTAATAATCTCATTCGTCGCAAGATCAAGAAACACACAATGATCGGGAAATAATATATAACAGTTGAGATCTCTAGTAAGTTTACTCACAGAAATCAAATTAAAGGCCAATTTTGGTAGACTTAATACAAATGACAAGGTAATACAAGAGTTTGGTTTAACAGTCCCAGATCCAACAATACTACAGGTTAACCCATAAGCTACAATCACAGAAGAGGGTACTTTATATGATTGAAAGTTGGAAAAGATATTAGGATTACCTGTCATGTGATCTGTGGCACCTGAATCAATTTCCCATTTGTTTGAAGAGAAGATAAAACATGCTTTACCCGACTCAACAAGTGTACTAACCAGATTGGGTGCTTTCAGTGCTTTCTGATACTGAATGTATTTTGCAAACTCATCTGCTGAAATAATAATTGTTCTATTTCCTCCTTCCTTATCGTTTATAGTCATTTTCCAACTATTTAGATGGCACACAAACTTGTCACGAGCACAAATAACCAGAAAGAAGCACACTACAGAAATAGACTAACAAAGTCTAAATTGATTTAGGAACCAAAGAGGCAAAGTGGAACCCAATCTGGTAACCCGAGCAAGAATTACCAAAATCAGCAGCTATACCAACTGTTGACACCTAATTTTGGCTCGCCGTGCTTAAAATTAACGTTTCGGGGAGCCCTGATCGTTAAAAGAGCACAAAGTACACTTTTTACACATTTTTTACATTTTTGATGATTTATCGATAATTGTCCTCATTTTAGGAGTTTTATCAATTTATTGTTATTTTTCAAGAATCATTATTTTTGCACATGTACAATGAATACTACCATTTTTTGTGCAATTAATAATTGTTTCTTCATATTATAGCAGTACATTTTTGTATCTTATACATTAATATTTATATTTTATACTTACATTATTATTTATACAAGTATTAGTTAACTATATTTTAATACAGTCCGTCAGTGTAGAGAAAATCGGAGTAATTGATTCTTAAACGCAGAGCAAAAATTCGATCAAGTCAAGGTCTTGTCACTTTTTAAAAAGGTGACATTTGAAGTGATGGGTTGGGTTCTTAATCCATTGGTTAATAGATTTTTATACATTGGTTAAAAGGGTGAAATCCCCATTGGACAATAACCTGAAGACCAAATGTGGCATTAAGGGGACAATGTGGTATAGTTCTTTATTTTTTGGACAAAACAAGGGGTCATTTTGTATTATAAATAGAGGAGATGGGTCTTCATATTTTTTCACCACTTCACACTACCTCACATATATTTTTTTCTTCTCTCTACACTCTTCATATTTTCTCTTCATAGGAAGACTAGCAAGGCTAGCATCTTCTTTCTCTCTTTATATTTTTTTTCTCTCTTCTTTTTTCATACATTGTCTTTATATTTTTTATATACATAACATGCATTGTCTTTATATTTATTCATGCATTTGCATTTACATTTATCCATGCATTTGTCTTTACATTTATTCATACATTTATCTCTACATTTATTCTTGCATTTGTCTTTATATTTAGTCATGCATTTGTCTCTACACTTATTCATGTATTGTCTTTACATTTATTCATGCATTTTGTTTATATTTATTCATACATTGTCTCTACATTTTCTTCATAGATTTTCTCTACATTTTTCATACATCTTTTTTCCACTTTAACCCACATTTTTTCCTTTACATAATGTTACATCTCTATATTATTTTATATATTTTATACCATACATTATATATATACACACATGTACATACTTTACCTAACTGCTAAGTGAAGAAGGGAGAAACTTTTCATTAAAAAGAATGCACTTTATTATCTCTACATTATCCTTATTATATTTTTCATCCATTGTCTTTATATTTTTGTTATGTTATCTCTACATTTTTTTTTATACATGTATACATTTTCAAGCATTTTCTTTTACATTTTTTTGTACCATCACACTACATGCCTATTTTATTTTATTCTACTCATTTTTCTCTTTACATTTTCTCTACATCATATTTACATTTACATATATTTTTATTTTTATATTCATATATTTCCTTTATATACATCATTTACACATACACTTTTACACTACATCCTAAGGCCAAATCAAGTTTCACCCTCACTTTTGTCAAATATCCTTTTTAAGACTTTATGTCAAATCACCTTTTTAAGAATTTTATGTCACATTTTACTTCTTGACTTTTCAAATTATTTTAACCAATACATTTTTCTTTCATCTTGCAATTTATTACAACTACTATACTTTTGGCCGATGAAGAAATTTTTGTCGATTTCCTAGGTCTCCCATGTACAAAAGACGGGTTTTTATTTTAAGTTTATTTATATCATTTCTTTAATTCATTAGATAGTTATTTATTCTCTTACTAACATTTTTACCAAGTGCTTATACAGGTACAGGAAAATACTGTAGATAACGAAAATTTTAAATCCATAAGAAATTCAGATTATGGTAAATTCAAAATATATTAGTCCAAATAAATATTATGGGCTGATATTTGGGTTAATTAGTTAGGTCCACTAAATATGGATTTAATTAGAGGAGTTCAAATGCATTGGGCTAGCCCATTTAATTAGGCTACAAATGATGAGCCCACTTTGTCAAGCCCAAGATATCATCTTATCCAAGAGGCCCAAATTGGTGCCACGTGTCAAATGACGTGGCACGCCAAGCCAAACGAAGGAGCCAATAGGATCATGCCACGTGTCAAAATGATGCAGCATGCCTAGTCAAATCAAAGGCCAATGAAGATGCGCCACGTGTACAAGTGACATGTTCCAGCCAATCAAATATCGACACGTCAGCTTAAATCTGATTGGTCGAAAGAAGCCTGTCCTTATCACAACTCTTCCATCCTACAACTATAAATAGGGGTCGCATAATTCAGAAAGGGGGACAGAAATTCTAACAAGAAGCCCGGGAGAGCTCGTGGATCAAACGTCGCAGATTTCTCTACAAGCTGAAAGCATTCAAGCACTCAAGTATTTCTCTAGAAGTTCTAGAGATCCAGACGAAGATTTAAGATCAAACTCAAAAGCCTTTGAATTCAAGTACAAGTCAAGATCAAATCCATCAAGTTCAAGAATAAGCTCAAAAGCCCTTGAATTTATTATTGCAAAGACGAATCAGAGGAATCATAGAGATTGTAACACTCATATTCTGAAATCACATACAACAATTGTTGTGATATTTTTCTGTCTTGATTATTATGTTCTCGATGCGAATTTTATTATCTACAAATTCTGGCACGCCCAGTGGGACAATCTCTACCTCTCATCTCAACTTTTCAATCATCAAAGCTCAAGAACATCGAAATGACTTCAGAGAAGATCAACTCCAAATCAATTTCCTCTAAGGTTGCTAACTCCAAGTTCTCTGTTGATGTGGAAAACATCCTCGACATTACCTTCGGTAGCATCAGACCAGTTACGAGGAGCAAAGCAAGCATGTTGGGACAACAAGCACTCCAAGTATCATCTGCAACAACTCCTGTTTACGGATCTTCATCCCCAAAAGGAGCAAGATCCTCTACTAATGCATTGGAGGAAGGAAGCAGCATTGCTGAAAAGATTAAGAAGACTCTAGCTATAATTGATCTCTCTGGATCCAAGAACTCTGCTATGAAGGAAGACGATAATACTTCAAGTGACGGATCGTCTCCACTCATACCATATGAAGTAGGCCAGTCAAAGATCAACTTATGTGATAATCCATGCTATATATTGTTATATATTGGGATAAATTGTTATCCGTTGGGCTATATATATATATATATAGAAGTATATGACGTGCAAAAAACGGCTACATATTTGATACCAACACAGACTCAGTTGTTGTTTTCATAAAGGAATCAAAACGTGCATGACCATCAATCCTATATCATGTAGGAGTTGAGTTGGAGACAAAGTAATGTGACTTCATGGAAACCACGTGCAGATGTGATATGTAATGTTTGGTTACTGCCATTGGATGGAATGTCCATTTGTGGTAAAAAAAGAAAAAACAAAAAAAAAAAACTAAGGAAAATATTGGAGAAGTCCACTTGGCTTACATGCTACATAAATAAGAAGTGATTAAATAAATTGCTTACTATAATCAAGGGTTCGACTCTGTTAGAATGGTTTTGAGGATAAATGATACTATAATCATTTATTAATCCATGAAATATTTTGGGTTGCCAAAAGAAGGAAATGCACGCTTTCTCAATTACTTCAAGCCTAGTCTTGAAGTTCGACAAATTTACCTCTCGACAAGTCTTGAAGTGGGGGCATTTGTGGATAACGTAATTTTATTAAATTTAATCCGTAAGAAATTTGGATTACATTCAAAATATATTAGTCCGAATCAATAAATTGTGGGATAATATAGTTAGGTTAATTATTTAAGTCAATAAATATGGATTTAAGTAATAGTCCAATTTCATTGGACTAGTCCATTTCATTGGGCTACACATATGATGAACCCACTTTGTCAAGCCCAAGATATCATCTTATCCAAGAGGCCCAAATTGATACCATGTGTCAAATGACCTGGCACGCCAAGTCAAGCGAAAGAGCCAATATGATCATCCCACGTGTCAAAATGATGCAGCATGGCTAGTCAAATCAAAGGCTAATGAAGATGCGCCCGTTGTACAAGTGACATGTTTCAGCCAATCAAATATCAACATGTCAACTTAAATCTGATTGGTCGAAAGAAGTATGTCCTTATCACAACTCCTCCATCCTACAACTACAAATAGGGGTCTCATAATTAAGAAAAGGACAGAAATTCTAACAAGAAGCCAGGGAGAGCTCGTGGATCAAACACCTCAGATTTTCCTACAAGCTAAAAGCATTCAAGTATTTCTCTAGAAGTTCTAGAGATCCAGATGAAGATTCAGGATCAAGCTTCAAGCCTGTGAATCCAAGTACAAGTTCAAGATCAAGATCACCAGGTTCAAGATCAAGCTCAAAAGCCTTGAATTCAAGTACAAGTCAAGATCAAATCCATCAAGTTCAAGATTAAGCTCAAAAACCCTTGAATTTATTGTTGAAAAGATGAATCAGAGGAATCATAGAGATTGTAACACTCATATTCTGAAATCAAATACAAAGATTGTTGCAATATTTTTCTGTCTTGATTATTATTTTCTCGACGCGAATTTTATTGTCTACAAATTGGCACGCCCAGTGGGACAATCTCTACCTCTTATCTCAACTTTTCAATCATCAAAATTTAACAACATCGAGATGACTTCAGAGAAGATCAACTCCAAATCAATTTCCTCTAAGGTTGCTAGCTCCAAGTTCTCTGCTGATGTGGAAGGCATCCTCGACATTACCTTTGGTAGCATTGGACCAGTTACAAGGAGCAAAGCAAGCATGTTGGGACAACGAGCACTCCAAGTGTTGTCCGTAACAACTCATGTTTTTGGATCTTTATCTCCAAAAGGAGCGAGATCCTCTACTGATGCATCGGAGGAAGGAAGCAGCATTGCTGAAAAGATTAAGAAGACTCTAGCTCTACTTGATCTCTCTGGATCCAAGAACTCTACTATGAAGAAAGATGATGATACTTCAGGTGACAGATCCTCTCCACTCACACCACATGAAGTGGGCTAGTCAAAGATCAACTTATGCGATAATCCATGCTATTCTCCAACATCCCCAACAATCATGCAAGCAATGGTAACTAACGCTTCATCGATAGAGGAGACACTAGCAAACTTGGCAAAGGTGATTGATGGCTTAGCCAAGCATGTGAAAATCAAGACGCTCGGATTGAGAAGTTGATGGACAAGATGGATGGATTAATGGAAGGAGAATCCAGCCTCGCACTTGGGAAGGGTCTAGAAGCACAGGAGACTGAACCTCGTGCAACACAAGTACCGCCTACTAAGGAAATTCCAGTTTCTTCTGAAGGGACGATTCCGCTCGACCGACTAAAGGAGTTCATCCAAAAGACTGTCAAGGATAAGTACGAAGTTGATACGAAGTCTTCTTTTAGTTACGGAAAGCCATACACTACCAGAATTGATAGCTTCAAGATGCCCGCCGTTATCAACCTCCCAAATTTCAACAATTTGAAGGCAAGGGAAATCCAAAGCAACATGTTGCACACTTTGTTGAAACATGTAATAATGCTGGGACCTATGGAGACTATCTTTTCAAGCAGTTCGTCCGCTCCCTCAAGGGGAATGCCTTTGACTAATACACTGATCTTGAGCCTAATTCTATCGATAGTTGGGAGCAACTAGAGCAGGAGTTCCTCAATCTCTTTTATAGCACAAGGCGTACCGTGAGCATGGTCGAACTTACAAGCACTCTCCAGAGGAAGGGCGAACCAGTTATCGATTTCATCAACTGCAAAGATAGACTCAGCGAAGCTTCTGCGATAGAGATGTGTATCCAAGGAATGCATTAGGGGCTTCACTACATCTTGCAAGGAATTAAGCCAAGGTCTTTTGAAGAACTAGCTACTCGTGCTCATGACATGGAGTTGAGCATGTCTTCTACTGGGAATGAAGTAATGCCTGTCTACGACCCTCGCAAAGGAAAGGACAAGCAGGAACCCAAGAAATGAAGCAAGTTCGTTCCCAAGAGTGACAACAAAGAATCCATGAACATCAATGTCTCGCCTGTAAAGTTTACTACGAAGGTGAGCAAGAAGCAGAGTATGAAAGCAACTTCCTTCCAAGACAACAAAAGCCAAAAGTCGACCTTAAAGGAGATGCAAGAAAGAGAATACCCCTTCCTGGATTCTGATGTCCCTGAAATTTTTGATGAACTACTTGAGTTGAAACTCATTGAGTTACCAGAGATGAAGCGGCGCAATGAAGCTAGAAGAACAAATGACCCGAACTATTGCAAGTATCATCGACTTGTGGGTCACCCTCTTGAGAAGTGCTTTATCTTCAAGGACAAAGTCATGCAGTTGGCTAATGAAAATAAGATTCTGCTTGATGACGAGAAGGAGAGTTCGAATCAAGTCTCTATCACCTTTGGCTCTCTCGATTCGGTCTAGATACGCAGGTTTGAAGAGCATGAGAAAGGACCATTGGAGGAAGATAAAACCTAAGTTGATGTAACTGATGATAAAGGTTGGATTCTGGTGGCTAGGCGGAGACGCCGTAAAACAAGTCCGCAAAAAGAATCATCTAAACAACCAACTAGGAAGAGGATGGTTAGAAAACCAAGGAAGCAAGAATCAGTTGAGCATCCGAAGAAAGCAAAAGTGGAGGTGAACTACCACTAGGAACCACGACGTCCCGTGACTATGGAGGAATTCCTACCGAGTTGGTTCCGCAATATGACTGCTCGAGATAACACTGAGGCATTATGCTTCAATACTGATAAAGAAGAAGCAAAGGATGAAAGCCTGTCAACACTGTCTCTATCGTCTTCTGAAAAGCATGTTGAATCTTCTTCCCAAGAGGTACTCGCATGTGATACAAGAATCACATTCATGGATGGCAATATTCTACTTGGTGAAACACTCCACAATCATCCTTTGTACATGGTGGGTTATGCCCTCGAGAAGAGGAATAGAATATTGATAGATGATGGATTTGGAGTTAACATTCTTCCTATTCGCACAGTGAAGGAACTTGGCATCACAACCGAAGAACTTTCTGAAAGCCGCTTGATGATACAATGATTCAATCAAGGGGGCAACGAGCCATAGATGCTATCAAATTAGATATCACCATCGAAGATATGCGATCAAGTGCATGGATTCATGTAATCAACGCAAAGACTTCGTACAATATGTTGCTTGGCAGGCCATGGATACACGAGAACAAAGTTGTCGCATCCTCCTACTATCAATTTTGAAGTATCTCGAAGGCAGCATCGAAAAGAAGATAGTTGCGGATGATAAGCCATTTACTGAAGTAGAGTCACACTTCATCGATGCGAAGTTCTACTTGAAGAACTACATTGTAAAAGAAGTAAAAGTCGATGACATCGCAACTACCAAGAGTGATAAGGTCGCAACTAAAAGAGCTGATGAGACTATTAAAATAGCTGAAGTTGATGCTGAGGTGCCGCACCCCAGTATGAATAAAGGGAATATTATGTCTTTGAAGAAGAAGAAGAAGAAGACGACTCCCGTGCTCTACTATGTTCCAAAGTTGAAGAAAGAGGAACGACAACCATCTGAAGCTCAAGGAAATATGCTAGGGGGGATAACTCTCCCTATCAGACGAATTGACGCAATAAACTTGTCCTCAAAGCTACTTAGAGACTTCGTGGCTCAGAATCCGCCGCAAAATATGACACTCCCTACAAAACGTACAAATGAAGGCTTTGATCCAAATGCTTACAAGTTATTTGTCAAGGGTGGATACAACCCCAACGAGTCTTTAAAGTTAGGGAAACATCCATCAGGAGCTACCATGATGCAATCATGTGAAGGTTTCGAATACAAACAACCTCCGCCAGTTCGCATCTCCATAAGAAGGGCAGGTACCAACTACATTACTGTGGAAGATGAGTCCTTTGCTTCAAACAAAATGCCTTCAGTGTTTGATCGTCTTGGAAAGTCGACCGCAAAAGCTTCTGTGTTTGAGATATTAGGGCCGTTGAAGCTGAAGAAGAAGAGGAAGAACAAGTTCCACAGAGATTCTCAAAGCGTTAAAACGCTCGCTTTGCCTAGAACGCAGAAGGATATACAAAGTTTGATTCCTTCTAGAATGAGTCGACAAACAGACCTTGCGGTTTTATGTGGGGAGGTGCTAAAAGTAAAGTCTCATACTGTGGTGTATACCAAGGAGCGTGACGAAGATGAGGAAAATATAGGTTCTTCATATCATATTACTACACAAAGTGATCAAGATACTTCATTTCAGATGGAGGTTGCTGAGAAGTTGGAGGACACCTCCGCGTGTTACCACATATCTTTCAATGATGGTGATCCTCAAGAGAATGAAGATGCTAGAGATGCTCCTCCATAACTTGAAGAAAGGGTGAAGACTACAGTTGACTCCTTGAAAGAAGTTAATCTTGGTACTGATAAAGACCCAAGGCCCACCTACCTAAGTGCTTTTCTAACAGCTGATGAAGAAGACACTAACATTGAAATACTCGAAGAGTATAGAGATGTTTTTGCTTGGAGTTATAAAAAGATGCCTGGATTAGATCCCAAAGTAGTAGTCCATCATCTGGCGGTCAAGAATAGTGCCCGTCCTATTAAGCAGGCCCAAAGGCATTTCAGACCAGATTTGGTTCCTTCAATCGAAAATGAAGTCAACAAACTCATTGAAGCTGGATTTATTCGTGAAGTTAAATATCCTACATAGATTTCAAGTATCGTTCCCGTGAAAAAGAAGACTGGAAAAATTAGAGTTTGTGTTGACTTCAGGGATCTTAACAACGCATGCCCTAAAGATAGATTTCCCGCTTCCCATCCCAGAATTGATGATTGATGCTACCACTTGTTACGAGGCGATGTTTTTCATAGACGGTTCATCCGACTATAATCAAATTCGCATGGCACCAAAAGATGAAGAGCTTACTGCATTTCATAGACCCAAGGGTATTTATTGTTACAAAGTGATGCCTTTCGGTTTGAAAAATGCTGGCGCCACATATCAAAGGGTTATGCAGAATATCTTTGATGATTTTCTCCACAAAAATGTTGAATGTTATGTGGATGACTAGGTGGTAAAATCAAGAAAGAGAAACGACCACTTGCAAGACCTGAGAATGGTGTTCGAGCGACTTCGGAGATATCAACTTCGAATGAATCCATTGAAATGTGCCTTTGGAGTTACTTCTGGAAAATTCCTTGGTTTCATTGTTCGACATCGATGAATCGAAATTGATCAAGCCAAAGTTGATGCGATTTTAAAAATTCCCGAGCCTCGAAATATTCATGAGTTAAAAAGTTTGCAAGGGAAGCTAGCTTACATTTGAAGATTCATTTCGAATTTAGCTGGAAGGTGCCAACCATTCAGTCGTCTCATAAAGAAGGGCTCCCTTGTCAAGTGGGACGACACATGTACTAATGCCTTCGAGAATATCAAGTCATATTTAATGAAGCCTCCAGTTCTAGTAGCCCCTGTACCTGAAAAACCACTGATACTGTATATTTCAGCACAAGAAAGATCGGTTGGAGCGTTCTTGGCCCAAGAGAATAGCGAAGGGAAAGAAAATTCTCTTTACTACTTGAGCAGAATGATGACACCTAATGGGCTGAATTACACGCCAATTAAAAAGTTGTGTTTGGTGCTAGTCTTCTCGATTCAAAAGCTGAAGCACTACTTTCAAGCTCATAGTGTTAACCTCATTTCCAGAGCAAATCCCATCAAGTTTGTGATGTCAAAACTAGTCCTTAGTGATCGACTAGCAAGGTGGTGCCTCCAGTTTCAATAATTTGAGATTACATATATCCCTCAAAAGGCTGTAAAAGGACAGGCATTGGCAGACTTCTTAGCAGATAACCCGATACCTGATGACCGGGAGCTAACTGATGAACTTCCCGACGAAGATGCAATGGTCGTTGAAATTCAAACTCGGTGGAAAATGTACTTTGATGGTGCTGTACAACGTGACAGAGCTGGTGCTGGTGTGGTGTTTGTTACTCCGCAGGGAGAAGTTCTACCATACTCCTTTACTTTGACACAACGTTGCTCCAACAATGTCGCTGAATATCAAGCACTAATACTTGGACTTGAAATGGCCGTCGACATAAAGCAATTGCAGTTGCAAGTCTTTGGTGACTCTCAGTTGGTGATCAATCAACTCTTGGGAAGCTACGAAGTCAAGAAGCCTGAATTACTCCCCTATCATGGTTATGCTCAGAAGTTGATAGGATGGCTTGGTGATGTGACTCTTCAGCATGTTCCTAGGAGGGAAAAATAAGAAAGCCGATGCTTTAGCTGCTCTAGCTTCAGCGCTTACTCTGCCAGATCAAACACAAGTGACTATCTGTCAAAAATGGGTAATACCTCCGTCAAATGAGGATGAAGGCGCGGAAAATGAGATTGAGCATCTCGTAGCTGTTTCTGAGGTTGCGAAGAAAGACTGATGACAACCCATCATTGACTACTTGAGTTATGGGATACTGCCAGAAGACACAAGAAGAAGAACCGAAATTCGTCGTCGTGCACCTCGATTCCTTTACTATAGGGATACTTTATATCGAAGATCTTTTGAGGGAGTACTCTTGCGATATTTGGGGGAGGATGAAGCAGTCCAAGCTTTGCAAGAAGCACATTCAGGAGTGTGTGGATCACATCAATCTGGACCAAAGCTCCACTTTCACATAAAAAGGATGGATTATTGGCCAACGTTGGTGAAAGAATGCTTGGACTATGCTCGAAGATGCAAGGCTTGTCAGTTTCATGCAAATTTCATACATCAGCCGCCCGAAGCGTTACACCCGACCATTGCGTCTTGGCCATTTGATGCTTGGGGGTTGGACGTCGTTGGTCCGTTGCCAAAATCTTCTAGTGGACACTTATACATCTTGGCTGCAACCGACTACTTCTCAAAATGGGCCGAAGCTGTTGCTCTTAAAGAAGTGAAGAAAGAGAATGTTGCCAACTTCATCCGAGTAAGTATCATCTACCGCTTCGGCATTCCTCGTTACATAATAACGGACAATGGCAAGCCATTTGATAACAAATTGATGAACAAGATTTGTGATCTCTTCGACTTTAAGCAGCGTAAATCTTCTATGTATCATGCTGCCACCAACGGTCTAGCTGAAGCGTTCAATAAGACTTTGTGTAACTTGTTGAAGAAGGTTGTCTTCAAGTCCAAACGAGATTGGCATGAACGAATGGAAGAAGCTTTGTGGGCGTATAGGACGACTTGCCGCACACCAACGCAAGCAACCCCATACTCGTTTGCTTATGGAGTTGAAGCAGTCCTACCACTCGAGCGCCAAATACCTTCTTTACGACTTGCTTTTCAAGAAGGGCTCACCGAAGAGGAACCTTAAGCTGATTGCTTCATGGAATATTAATCTCTCGCACCTTAAGCTGATTGCTTCATGGATGTATCATTAAAATGAACTCTACTTATCAGTCTCAAGGTGTCGGAGGCAATGCTAATCTCTCACACCCTAAGCTGATTATTTTGTGGATTTGTCTTTTGATACTCTGTCAATATGGACGTTTGGCGTTATGGATTAGTGCTTTGATAATCTCTTGATATGGATATTTGGCACCATTGATTTGCTGCTTGATATTACGTCGATATGAATATTTGGCATCGGGGATTTATCCTTTGATGTTATGTCGATGTGGATATTTGGCGTCGTGGATTTGTCCTTTGATGTTCCGTTGATAAGGGTACTCCGTCGATAAATGCATTTCGTCAATATGAGAGTTTCATCAATATGAACATTCCATCATAAGGGCAAGCCGTCGATATGGACATTCCACCGATAAAGGTATTCGTCGATAAGAGCATTCCATCGGTAAGGGCATTCCATCTTTTTGAGCAAGAACTTGTCAGTCACAAGGTGTCGGAAGCAATATTAATCTCTCGCACCCTGAGCTGATTGTTTCATGATACGTCATTAAAAGGAGCCCAACTTATCAGTCTTAAGGTGTCGGAGGCAATGTTAATCTCTCGCACCCTAAGCCGATTGCTTTGTGAATGTATTGTTAAAAAGAGCTCAAATTGTAAGTCTCAAAGTATCGGAGGTAATATTAATCTCTCGCACTCTAAGCTGATTGCTTCTTGAATACGTCGTCAAAAGGATCTTCACTTGTCAGTCTCAAGGAGTCGGAGGCAATGTTAAACTCTCGCACCCTAAGCCGATTGTTTTGTGAATGTATCGTCAAAAGGACCTTCACTTGTCAGTCTCAGAGTGTTGGAGGCAATATTATTCTCTGACACCCTAAGCCGATTGCTTCATAAATGTACGCATGTCAGTCTTAAGATGTCGGAGGTAATATTATTCTCTCGCACCTTGAGCTGATTTCTCGTGAACTTTATGTGTTGGACCTAAAAAAAAAAAATAACAAGCAAAGAACGAATTAATGTGACAAAGAAAACGCAAAACGGAGGAAAAAAATAACCTTGCATTGTGATGCTGGCAATTCGGGCTCCATGCAGTGTGGAAGAGCTTAGAAACTGATGCTAATGGAATGAAAATTACGTAGCTATTTATAGATGCTAAGAGGCGGCGTGCGGGCATTCCTTCTCCTAGGTGAATGGCAATTCTTTTCTTACTATGACTCTAGTGGAATAATATGACTTCTTCCACCTCTTTCTTTAAATCTAATTGGTCACTACTAAACGGAAGTTTCGGTCACAACGTGAATCTTTCAAGACGGACACAATATTTGGGACTTTAGTTCATACATATTCAAAGCTCATTTAGCACAACCATACTACACCGTGTTGAAGTAGTACATGAATATATCCATGGTGCACTGTTAAGTTATGTATTGGACAATTTTGGTTTTGTTATACTTCAAGTCTAATCTCCATGGTTCGATAATTCTATCCCGATAAGCCTTGAAGTAGGGGCATTTGTAGATAACGAAATTTTATTGAATTTAAATCCATAAGAAATTCAGATTATGGTAAATTCAAAATATATTAGTCCAAATAAATATTATGGGCTAATATAATTGGGTTAATTAGTTATGTCCAATAAATATGGATTTAATTAGAGGAGTTCAAATGCATTGGGCTAGCCCATTTAATTAGGCTACAAATGATGAGCCCACTTTGTCAAGCCCAAGATATCATTTTATCCAAGAGGCCCAAATTGGTGCCACATGTCAAATGACGTGACACGCCAAGTCAAACGAAGGAGCCAATAGGATCATGCCACGTGTCAAAATGATGCAGCATGCCTAGTCAAATCAAAGGCCAATGAAGATGCGCCACGTGTACAAGTGACATGTTCCAGCCAATCAAATATCGACACGTCAGCTTAAATCTGATTGGTCAAAAGAAGCCTGTCCTTATCACAACTCTTCCATCCTACAACTATAAATAGGGGTCTCATAATTCAGAAAGGGGGACAGAAATTCTAACAAGAAGCTCGGGAGAGCTCGTGGATCAAACACCGCAGATTTCTCTACAAGCTGAAAGCATTCAAGCACTCAAGTACTTCTCTAGAAGTTCTAGAGATCTAGACGAAGATTCAAGATCAAGCTCAAAAGCCCTTGAATTCAAGTACAAGTCAAGATCAAATCCATCAAGTTCAAGAATAAGCTTAAAAGCCCTTGAATTTATTATTGAAAAGACAAATCAGAGGAATCATAGAGATTGTAATACTCATATTCTGAAATCAAATACAACAATTGTTGCGATATTTTTTTGTCTTGATTATTATTTTCTCGATGCGAATTTTATTGTCTACAAATACATCTCGAAGACGATACTCGGAAGGAAACCGAATCACTGTTTGTATTTACTTTCCGTGTTCTTTATAACTGTACAAAACATAAACTCGTAGTAGTGGAAACTTTATTTTGGAATGACGGACTGATATATTTATTTACTTGTCGCCTTGTTTGTTTAACATAAATTTGTCATTCGCTTTAGGCAAGACTTAGACCGTCAATACTTTCATAAATAGATTAAATTGACTTGGTATAAAATACTTCGTTAATTAAAATAACACTTTTGACATTTAGGCAAAAAATACTAGTCCATCCTTTATTTTATATTCTTTACACACTTTTAATACGGTGTACATTTTATATTGTTTCGTGTACACTAATACATATTTTAGTTAAGTTAATTGATGCTAGGTAAATATTTAGTCATCCATTTGCAAATATTTTATTCTTTAAAGACATTACATATTTTCACACTTTTTTTTAATGTTTTTTTATCCACAATCCCTTATACTTATTTTTTACCAATATTTTTTTTTTACAATTCTTTTGTTCCTACTCTTTTGATAGGATATTCATTAAACAAACACTCTTTTACGAAACGATAGAAACAAGTCAAATCAATTGCACTTTTTTTCTAATTCTTTTGTTATATAAGATCTCTACACCAATGAATATTTTTAAAAACCTTTCTACATTATTTATGCATTGATATATCTAATTATACAATTTTTTATACATTTTTTTTATTTTGATATACATTCTTTTTATATTTGAAATATATTCTTTATATGTTTCATATACTTACATTCTTTTATATACATAAACACACATTCTTTATATACTTGATATACCTATTTTACATATTCTCATATTTTTTATACATCTTTTATATAGTTATATACATTCTTTACACTAACATATATACACTCTTTATACCAATAGATACACTTTTATACTTACGAGGTACATTCTCTTTACACTCGTTTGTACATTTCTATCGATATACATTCTTTATAAAATACTTTATACTTGATATACATATATTTTTATACTTAGCATATTATCACCTAGTGTAGCTTTTTCATGAAATCACAACATTTTGAAAACAAGTAATAATAATGATAAACAAATAGATAATTCCCCTCTAGTGTTTAGTTGAACTAAGTTTAAGGACTGTCTTCGGACAGGCTCTGAGGGATGCTTAATACCTTCCCCTCGGGGTAAATAAAACCCTTATCTAGAATCTCATATGTTTCGTGGACTAAAAATGGAGTAGATACACAAATACATACAGGTTTCCTGTTTTTCCTTAAAAATAAGGTGGCGACTCTAACCCTTTTTAAACCAGTTAGAATAACCGGGAAGTTACAAACTATCTTGGACTCGTTCAAAATAGGGCGTAACACAAACCAAAATAGACTTCAAAATTACTAGTTAAGCAACCAACGAGTCAAATATATAGAAAACCTGCAGATTCCAACACAATTACTTGTGAGAATAAGTCCAACCAGACAACTCAATATACAATATTCGAAAGGGCAGATTTCAAGAGTTAGCAGACAACTCACCCAACAAAATAATTGTGTAAACTGGAGTCAAATACCAGATTCCTAACAGAGCAGGGATGAGAAAGAACAAAGCAACAAACAATGAAGAACAACCAGCAACAAAACAACAATAATTCGATATCAAGCAGAAGTTAGCAGCTGCAGAAGCACCAAACAAATACCAGATCTGATTTTCGCAGAAGCTACAGGGAAAAATAAAACTTGAATGTGACGAAAAGCTCTCCAAACAGTATTTTAACACCAGAAAAAAAGGGGCACGTTGGAAATGACGAGATGATGCTGGCAATCAAATCCCTGAACAATTCTGCCGGAGCATGCACCTCCACGCGCTGGCACGTGACGGATAGGCAGAATGTACAAGTAGAGCGTGAAGGTCACTCGCATCATACCCAGTCTCCGGAAAAGACTGGTCTGGCTGAAAATGATGCTTCGACTCCTTTTGAGGTGGCGGTGACAAAGATTAACAACTTAAAACTGATCGATCTAAAATCCAAGTTTCTTTTAGACTCAGGGCAAAAGCAAGATAGAGATTTTTTTTTCCTTTTTTCGGAGCAGACCCAAAACAAGATCGACGAGCCAATAGGCTCTAATACCATGTGAACCAATTTGAGAGAATAACTTGTTGTATTATTCCAAGAGGTAAGTAATATAAATACAGGTACATAAGGTTCTAACTAAGGAAAGAAATAAAAGGGATTCCTACAAATCTGCTAAGGGATTCCAACAAATATGTTATTTATAAATGTGTTATGTACATTCCTAGGAAATAGTCTACGTTCATTCTGTAACAATTCTGATAGTTTTACTTAGATAATTGATTCTTTCAAATTCATAAACATCGAAAGCCAACTAATAATATAAGAATTCTTTTTTGCTATAAATTATTTACACCACTTAAAATTATTTGGTAGAGTAGAGATACTTTGTTCTACCTGGAACCTCTTTCAAATCTGGAAATGTTTGGACAATACCTGTATATTTCTGCCGAACTGGCCCCCCATTCGTAAAACCATCTGGGACTAACCGCATTTTTCATTTCTTCTGGATACTTTACAAACCAGGAATGAGTATTGGGACTTAGATACATGAAGTTGTACTACAGTCTTATAATCATATCGATTATACGTTTGTGGTCAAGAAGAATAAGAGTAGGTAGATGATCTGCAATCCAATGATAAGAGCTCAAAATCATTTTAATTGTGAATTTTAAAAAATGAATACTATTAAGATTATTTTTATTTTCTAAGATAGGCTCAAGTTCCATTGAATTGGTGTCTGTTACTATCAACTTGTAATACCCTCGAGGGATCATCTGTCCTCCACATTAGTTCTAATTGGTATAACAAGGTTTTCACAAGTCTTGTACTCTGAAACCTTCATACTTTTTATCAAGTGCCATGATTGGCAATACCTGTAACAGTGTCATCTCAAATTGTTGTTTATTTGGATAATATTTTTCTACTGGCTTTTTCGGGATAATTGGCTGGACCGCCTGCGAATATGACTTATGAGAGGGTGGCTTCATTTCACAAGTATCCTTTTTTTGGATATAAACAAATCAATTACTTGATAAGGAAGACTCTACCTTGAAAATTGGTTTAAAAGACTATAGCTTGGTCTGACTAGTTATGGTTGCTTTTAATGATGAGGGAATAGTGGCTTTCGGTAGAGTTCTGCCGAAACTGAGCATCTGTATTCTTTTTTTGTTTTTCCCTTATCTTTGAAGGGTCCATCCATCGGAGGTCTCAAGATTCTTATCTTCGGTGTTCTGGGTGTCATTATTTTCCTGCAGAAATTCTCTTGTCAAAAAGTCGGGTAGGGAATTGATTTCTCCCTTTAAAAAAAAAGAAGCTATTTGAACATCAAGACTTGCCATCTCGCAAATATTTGTTTAGAAACAAAGTTTTTAACATCTTTTTGTAAAACATCTTTAGCCGTTCTGCAGCCGATTCTTAATAAAATAAATTATTTATTAAATCATCTTGAAATTTGGTAATACATAGGACTATAGAAAAAAATTTCTTTTTAATGGTACTGTAATTCTTTTGAGCATTGTTCCAGATTCATGAAGTGAATTTCACTAATTGTTCAGGGAATTCTAGAGAAATAAGCAGGTATTGCGAATGGTGGATCCAGTTCGGTGGAAATAAACATGTATTGTCCAAACATTTTCGGACTCAATTTAAAAGGTTCCAGCTAGAACAAAGTATCTCTACTCTACTAGATAATATTAAATGGTGTAAATTCTTAATACCGAAAGAATTTCGTATATTATTATTTAGTCTTTCAACATTCATGAATTTAAAAGAATCAATTACTCAAGTAAGACTATATGAATCAAAGGTTGGATGCCAAAACTCCAAGAAGATAAGGCAACACCATCCTCAACGTCTTCATTAAGACAGGAACCCCGAATTTCTAAAGAAGAGTTAAAGAGAAGACTTAAGACAATAATGCAAAATAAGGACAAATTATGGAATTGTTAGACATCGCCTCCTCACATGCAAGTTACCCCAACAATAAAGAGAAAAGCTAGGTTAATCTTTCTGAAAAGTGAAAGTTAATAAGCCTCTTCAAGAGAGGAATAAAGAAATTAGATAATAAAGACAAGATGAACCCCACTAACAATAACTCAAATCTTATTTTCAGCTTTCCCTTTCAGTGAAATTAAAGTTATTGTAATAGTTCATAGAAGAAAAATGCAGCTGCCCAGACAGCTCGGCACTTATAAAGTTAATAGCAACTAGTTATTTTCTAAGACCTATTTAGGACTTTCAAATTATATCAATAGGGACATCCTAATATAATCCTTGACTGTGAACGCTTAATTTTTGACCGAATCATTTTTAGTACTTAAATAATTCTTTTAGGTTTAGTTAAATATTTTACTTTTTATGTCATTTTTAGTATTTCTTTTTTAAAAAACTACAAAAAATAGAGTCACATTTTAGGATGTCTTGTTTTCATTTTTTTCAAAATAATTTTCTTTTTTAAAACTATGTTTTCTTTTAGGTTTTTAATAAATAAGCTAGTGATTTTAGTATTCTTATTAATTACATTTTATTTTGGACTAACATTTAGCTTTTCTATATTTTTATTGATCTAAACATAGCTAGTAATACTTTCTTTTCATCATAATCTCTTTTTATCTATTAAGGGAAAAAACAACTAAAAAGATGAAAGAAGATACTAACCTAAAATACTAACCAGCTACCTAAAGTCCCCACTTTTTTCTAACTACCCTTAAAACTCCATGAAACTCACGTCCCCTCTCCTTATCCTAATCCCAAAATCAATCCCCTTCTCCCTTGAAACACTATGCCACCATTATCCATTAAATTCCCCACTCCCTCACGTCTCCATATTTCATGCAACACACCCACATATATTACATATAACACAACATGAAAACACATATACACAAATGAACAGAAGAAAAAAAAAACAGTGAGCAAAAGTACTGAGAGAAAAAATACCAGATTCGAAAAGGTTTGGTTTGAAAGTTAAGTTGGAGTTCGGGTTTCTTGTTCGTGGTTTTGAGTTCGTGGACCTGAAAACTAGCTTTGGTAGCTTTGGAAATCTGTAGATTGTGCGTAACTTTACGTTATTAACCGAATTGAATCTGGAGGTTCGTTCTAGTTAATACTTTTCTATTCCATATTCTATATGAATCAATGTTTTATTGAAGAATCCTTTTAGAGGGGTTTAAATTTTATGATGTTTAATAGTTTAATGTAATATTAATACCGAAGTTGAAATTTGTAAATGTTCGAGTTCAAGATTAAATTGCCGTCGGATATGATGGACTCTCTCGGTCTCGTTATCCATACTTGATAACTAAGTATTGTTTTATTAGATGAATTATAAATTGATCATTTTGTTTGAGTTACGTAGAATATACGCAAGAATGGTCTGCATTTAGTATTGTAAGTCAATAAAAATATTTGAATACTTTTGTCTTTCCATTTGCATTTTTAGTGGTCTAGAATTTGTAGAAGGGAAAATAAAACCCCTCCAACGTATAGCCAGATTAATTATGACGCACCCAACCTTTGCGGGCGACCTATTACCCCCAGTCTTAATTTTTTAGTATTTTAATGAACTTTTTTGACTGACGTGGCAAAAAAAAAAAAATTGAAGCCCAGTTGCACAGTGGAGAGTGTTGCACACTCTCCGCCACATTGGTGCCACGCTGCTGCCACGTCACTGCTACTTTTCCTTTTTTTTTCATTTGATTTTTCTTTTATTAATTATTAATTATAATTATTAATTATTAATTATATTTACCACTACTGTTGCAGTGTGGCGGCGGCGGCGGTGGTTGCTGCTGCTGCTACTGCTGCTGCGGTGTGGCTGCGGCGGTGGTGGTTGCTGCTGTGGTGTTGTTGCGGTGTGGCGGCGGCGGCGGTGATTGAGGAGAAAGAAGAAGAAAGAGAAAAATAAATTGCATTTAACAATTGAAATGTGAAAGAGAGGGAGGGTGGGGGTGGGTGAGAGGATAAAATATAAATTAATTTTTATTAAAATATCTCGTTTGGACCATTTTCACTCGCCATAATTTTTTTTTGTCACGTCAGTCGAAAATGGTACTAAAATACTGAAAAATTAAGATTGGGGGGGGGGGGGGGGGGTAATAGGTCGCTCGCAAAGGTTGGGTGCGTCATAGTTAATCTGGCTATACGTTGGGGGGTTTTTTAATGTATTTTCCCTGACAAACGTTAGGCGAGAACTTTTCGCTTGGACCATTAACTCTCTGTTTGGATGGTTGTTTCTCGTGGTTCATTAATGTACAGTATGGTATGGTACAGTATGGTGTTGTATTGTATTGTACTATATTAATGAACACAATGTTTGAATAGACTGTATCGTTTGTTGTGGTTTACTAACATTTGTATTGTTTGGTTTGACTGTATGGTACTGTATAATAACTTGTAAGCTTACTAAAATATCCTTAACTCTTAATTAGAAATTAATTTATATATATTGATAAAACTCAGGTAAAGAATAAAATAGGAACTTTAAAAAATAAGTAGGTAGTGAGTGGGGGTGGTGGAGGGGTGGGTGGTGTGAGGTGGGTGGTTGTGGAATGAGGGTGGGGGTAGTGGCTGGTAGGGTGGGGGTGGGTGGTGGTGTGAGGTGGGTGGTTGTGGGATGAGGATGGGGCTAGTGGGTGGTAGGGCAGGGGTAGGCTTGGGTGGTGGTGAGTGGTAGTGGGTGGTGGAGGGGTGGGTGGCGTGAGGTGGGTGGAGGTGGGGTGGATGGTGGAAGGTGGAGTAGGGGTGGGGTGGGGGTGAGTGGTAGGGTGGGGGTGGCGTGGGGTGGATGGTGGAGGGTGGGGTACAATAGGGAAATGAAATACGTAACAACGGAAAAACCACTAAATTCGTGGTTACAAAAATTGGGACTTTTCATGGTTATATAACCATGGGATAAACCACGGGTTTATAACGCCATACCACATAATTTTAAGAATAATGGAAACAAACATGGTTTCATACAAAACCATACATTAATGAACCACGAGAAACCACCGGCCAAACAGCAGGTAAAAGTTTATTATGGGGTTGAGAGAATTATGTTAATAAAAAAGAAGTATTATACTCAGTTGTATTGAAACTTAATCTCTTCATGAAGTGAATGGATGGTTGAATGTCTGCGTTAATAAATTAATTTGTTCAGTCTTTAAATGAAATGTGGCGTGTTAGTATCATGTCAATATATGGATACACTTTGGCTTTCAAAAAGAATGTGACGTGTTTCTGGACAATTTTTAATAATTTACAAACAAATCAAAGAGGTCGGAAATAAGCACTCTAAAGCTCATAAACATATTGTATCCTAAAAGTTAGTTTAAGCAGAATGTAAGTTGATAAAGCGACCATGCTAGAATCACGAGACTCGAGGGGTGCCTCACACCTTCCTCCCGGTCAATAGAACTCCTTACCCGGACTTTTGTTTTCGCATATCAATAAAAAGAGTCATTTTTTCTTTTGATTAGGGATTCAATAAGGTGACTTGGAACACCAAAACTCAATTCCAAGTGGCGACTCTGTAAGAAATAAATAATCCCTTCTCAAAACGTCACTTCAATTGGAAAAAATCTTTTAAATCCTTTAAGTGAGGGGTAAAAAAAGGGGTGTGGCAGATGGCGACTCCGCTGGGGATAATCAGAATTTGAGCTTTTATATTACCTCATTACTTGATTTTTTGGATATATACACTATATATTGGCCCAATGTACTATTTTCCTGCTTATTTATCGCTTTGATATTGTTTGAATTGTAATATAAACTGTCTTCTCTCGCGCACCCATCTGAGTCTTCGGACAGACACTTCACACACATGATGCACTCGGAGATGTGATTTATGCTCCCGAATCCTTCTTTGAGATACCAGAGCTGCGATTACCCTCCCGAGAAGGATTTTATAGTCACACATGTTTTGGGATGGGGAGGAAAAACAGTGAGGCCGGAAAGCACTGCTACCGGTAAACTGTCCCTTGCCTGACTCGAGTTGTCCGCTCGTTTTACAGCCAGTCTAGACACCTACTCCATCGGGTTGTTAGACTTAGTAGAACAAGCCATATGCGGTGATTATCCTTAGTAGGTTACGCTTTGTTTGCATCATGTGCATTTGACACGGCACAGGGGTCGGGTCTGTCTAGGACAGGTACCCTATATCCAGACCAACATGTGCATTCTCTGTGTTATTTGTAACATCATGCGGAAGGTTTGTCAATTTTTGACCGGCTTTAGGGTGAATTGATTAACAAAAGAGAGACCAAGAATACTCGAATTTTAATTATTTAGACCCAAGTGATGCATGACTTTACCTTTTCTTAAAAAAGATGAGTTTTCAAAATAGTTGAGTTTTTTTCCCCATTTTTTTCTTCTCACGAACTACGCAAACCTGATTCTTATCCCGGTGAGATACGTAGACAGCCCTTCTTGAGTTCGGTATTCCTTATAAAAAAAAATCTAAAACTAAAAAAGAGAGTTGTTATTCTTATAGATTAAAAAAAAGACTTTTTATTTCCGTATCACAGAAAAAAAAAAGAATTATTTGTATACTTTCTTCACGAACTATGCCCACCTTATTCTCATCCTGATGAGATACGTAGGCAACCCTTCTCGGGTTCGGTATTCTTATTCAAAAAAAAAAATCTAAAAAAAAAGAGTTGTTATTCTTTCACAGCAAAAAGAAACAAAAAAGAGCTTTTATTTCATTATCCCACAATTAACAAAAAATGTTTGTATACTTTTTTTTTCCTGAACTACATCTGACCTGATTCTTGTTTCGACAAGATATGTAGGCAGCCCTTCATTTGGGTTCGGTCCACCTATACAAAAGGAATAAAAAAAAATTCTATTGACTTGGTTGATACCGACATATTTAGGAGTGTGCATGTAAAAGAAACAATATTAAAAGAATGAGGATGATAGAGAGGACCAACTTTGTTGTGAACCATAGATTCTTTTGGTACATCTTGTTTATACCTAAGTGACACTTGAGAAACTCTTTTGCTAAAAGTTATGGTTAAAATGAATCCGATCTCATCGTTTCATGTGCATTTTGTGATGAGCATTAGATTGAAAATTCAATGACATTGCTTTGCTGATCTAGAACTTGGCCCAAATGTTTGTTGAGGTGAAATTTTGAGCAATACTTAGTTTGAGAAATGATTGTAGGCTTTCTTTGACCCTATTATGCCTTTCAAGCCTACCAAATGACGTATGGTCCCTAGTGTTACCCTTTTGAGCCTAAAGCCTTTTTCCTTGGATAAACCACATCTTAGCCTATACCATTTGAGTGCTTAAATGCACTATCCCTCTTTTGGTCCCACCTCCCTGAGCGCACTTACAAGATCGAAGTTGGGTGACAAAGTGGAAATGTGAAAATGCGAAAGTTCAAAAAATAAAAGAAAGAGCTACAAAAAAAAAAAAAAAACTCCAAAAATGGAGGAAAGCTCAAAAAAAATGGGAGAAAAGTTAAAGAAAAAAAAGCAGCAAAGCAAATAAAGATTAAGTGCGAAAATATAAAAATAAAGGGTATAATGTTATGCTCAAGCAGGGAATAGTCACTTTATCTCAAATATATATCCTACCCATTTGTAAGCCTACATTACAAGCCAATAACAAGTCCAAGTTGATCTTATTCTAAGTGTTCTCACATTAGTGCATATGGTATCTCAATTGCATGCATTGAACATCCTTCTGAGTGTAACTTTACTTCTTGCAACGTCCTAAGTTCTAAATACTTCTCTTGAGTGTGAATTAGACTTTACTTACGGTAAGAGCACATGAAACATGAGGATGGGAAGAATTCAAAATTTCTAGTTGATGCAAGACGAATAGATCTTGTCCATACTTAAGTATGTTTGAGGTACCATTTGAAACTATAAGAATCCCTTCTAAGTTGACCTCCGGTTGGTCCAAAAGTAATCGGTGGTGATTTTTCATACATGATACTAATAGTTGGTGCCAACTGAAGTCAAGATATGATAAAACAATGAATTCACTAGTGCTCCTTACAAAAGACACCCTTTTGAAAAAGAGAAAAATAGAAAACAAAAAAAGAAGCAAAAACAATAACAAAAAAAATAAATAAATGTATTTTTCTTATGAACTACGTTCGTCTTGATTCTTGCTAAGGCAGGGTGCGTAGGCAGTCCTACACTGAGACTTGGTGTCACTCAATAATAAGTCTCATCCCCAAAATATCAAAACTGGGACTTTTTTTTTTGAAAAAAAAAATCAGATCAAAGTATTAAAAAAAAAAAAAGAATTTCAAAGTTCCTTAATTTCAAAATTGGGGCAGCGTTTTTTAGAAATTTTGTTTAAGAAAAATCCAAAAAAAAGTGTTTCAATGTTCTTCAGTTTCAAAATTGGGGCAGTGTTTTTTAGAAATTTCATTTAAGAAAAATCCAAAAAAAAAAAAGTGTTTCAAAGTTCCGCAGTATAAAAAATTAGTTTTTTTTTTTTTTTTTACAAAAATCCCTACTTTTTTTCATGCCTTCACAGGGTATGAAAATCCCTGATTGTATTTTAGGGAACAAAAACCCCTAATTTTTTTTCATGGCTTCACAGGGTACGACATCCCCGGTTGCATTTTAGGGAACAAAAACCCCTACTTTTTTTCATGACTTCGCAGGGTACGACACTCCCTGCTTGCGTTTTAGGAATCAAAAACTCCTACTTTTTTTTTTATGCCTTCACAGGGTACGACAATCCCTGATTGCATTTTAGGGAATAAAACCCCCTTCTTTTTCATGCCTTCACAGGGTACGACATTCCCTGATTGCATTTTAGGGAACAAAAACACCTATTTCTTATTCCATGACATCACAGGGTACAACAATCCCTGGTTGCATTTTAGGGAAGAAAACCCCCTACTTCTTATTTCATGACTTCACAGGGTACAACAATTCATGCTTGCATTTTCGGGAACAAAAACCCCTAAATCTTAATTCATGACTTCACAAGGTACGACACTCCCTGGTTGGATTTAGGGAGCAAATATCCCTATTTTTTTTTGTTTTGTTTTTTTCTCATACCTTCACAGGGTACGACATTCCTTGGTTGCATTTTAGGGAACAAAAACCCCTATTTCTTATTCTATGACTTCACAGGGTACAACAATCCCTGGTTGCATTTTAGGGAACAAAAACCCCTACTTCTTATTTCACGACTTCACAGGGTACAACAATCCCTGGTTGTGTTTTAAGGAACAAAAATCCCTACCTTTTTCATGCTTTCACAGGGTACGACAATCCCCGGTTGCATTACAAGAAACAAAAACCCTACTTCTTTTCTTGCCTTCACAAGGTACAATATTCCCTGGTTGCATTATAAGAAACAAAATCCCTACTTCTTTTCTTGCCTTCATAGAGTACAATATTCCCTGGTAGCATTTGATTTTATTTTTGTACTTTGCTTATATTCTTATCATTGTTTTCTTTTTGTAGTTAGTTTCTAGTTTTTACTAATAACTCACAAAATTTTCCTACTGCAAACTGGGGCAAATTTTTTTTGTTCATTTTGTTCGTCTTTGATGGCTTGCAGGTTCCCCGCAGAGCACCGATTTGATGACAAATGGAGTTCCATCTCTGATCAGAAAAAATAAGAATGTTCAATCTCGAAGACAGCTAGAGTTAGCTTTGACACATAAGGCGGCCTAACGTCTTAAGATACATCTTCTCAGCTTCTAATCAAGAAACAAGCATCCAAGAATATTTTATGATCTGTTATTCGAAAGAGCATCAACAACTCATTCCAAGTTGCAAGTTGAAGTCTTAAATTCTAACTTCAAGATCATACTTCGAGATCAAGGTACCCACCGAAAGTAGGTTAGGTGATAACCGAAGATCCAAGTGAAGGTCTAAAGGAAGGTTCAAGACAAGTAGAATAGATTGGATCTTGTATTTCCTTTCTTTTTTTGTTGTATTTTTCATTTTTTTAATGTAATAACAGGAGCCACGAACTGGAACCTCGAAGGGACCTCACTCGATCCTCCAACTCATCATTCCATCCTTTTACTCACTTGAACTACACATGACCTGATTCTTTTAGAACCCAGGATATGTAGGATGCCAAAACCAGGACTCGGTCATATCCTTTTCTTTTATTTCTTTTCGTCTTTTAAATAATGGTCGGGTCAAAAATCAGTCACAGTGTTCACTTCTTTGGTTGAAAACTCTTCATGTTTCCAAGCAAAGAGGGACATTCTATGAACACCTAATGTAACAATCCGTTTGGTCGTTATTGCGTTCTCGACCCTTTTTATCCCTTTCCGAGCTTTATTAGCTCATATTTGACCAGCGGGGACCGTTGGAACACTTCTTGAGGTCATCAGACTTGATTAGGGTAAGTTTTGAGAAAATTTGTCTTTTAAGTGAAAACCATTTGACTCATAATTGACTTTTGGGTAAACGGACCTTTTTGGGGAATCCATCAATTCCGAGAGGTCCGGAGGGTCTTTTTAGAACTTGTGCGTATATTCGGTTCGGTTCCTAATGCACTCAGGTGCATTTTGAGACTTGGATTGGGAAGTTTATTTTGAGGTATCGGGGGTTGACTCGGTCAACAAGACCTCCGTTGAGAATTTTAAGGCCACGAGTGCATTCGTAGCGTGTTTTTATATATGTCTGCATATTTGGTATGTGAGCAGATGGCTTCAGGAGATAGTCCGTAATTTGGGTTGAGAGGTGAAATCTTGGGATTTCTAGTGTCTGGTGCCCGCTTTGGCGGCACCAGCACCGCGGCAGCAGTAGTAGTCACCCTGCCGCTGAAGCGACCAATGTTGTTTTGGGTATGACCATTGTAGCGGTCATGGGACCGCCGAAGCGGTGCCACTGAAGTTGTTTGCAGGTCGCGGAACCGGGTGTCGGGCAGTAACTGAATGATTTAAGTGATAAAAACCCCTAAGTCTCTAAACATTTCCCAATTTCGTCTAAAGGCTATTAGAGAGGATTTTAGAGTTCTTGAAGAGGCTAAGCCATGTGGTGAGTTTCCCCAACCTTATACCTCATTCCTTGATCATTAATCACCATAGAAATTCATGGTTCATGCTTAGTTCATCAATAAGTTGGTCTTAATAGTGGGTTTTAATGGGTTTCTTCCTAAATGATTTTTTTTGGCTATAAATCTGAAATTAGTGGTTTGGTTAGCTTTATTAAGCATGGATTTGATGAATATAAGCTATAGTAACATGTTTACTTCTTGATTAAGGTCTAATTGTTGAATTGGGAGTTAGAGTTTATACCCAAATTTAGTGTTTTTTGCCTAGAATCTGAATTTCAATAAATTATTGGTTCTTCTAGCTTGATATCGATGGGAATTGATCACCTAGATCTTTAATTTCATATTGAGATCTTTAGATTCCCAATTTCACCTTGCTAGTTCATAAACCCTATTCCATAGGTTGGGAATTTGGGTCTTGAATAGAAGTAGGGTTTGAGTGATGTTCTTCTTGATTCTAATTTCATGATTCGGATTTGTTTATACTTTCAATACCTCAAGGCTCAAAGGAAAGGGAAGACTAAGGTTTGATTATTGGAAACTTTGCTGTTCGGCCTTCCAGATAGGTTACGGTTTACCCTATGGTGAGACTTCTTTTAGCGAAGCATAAATTTAGATGATATTGTTGGAGAATGCATGTAAACCTTCGAGTATGAAGTTGGGTTGGATATTGTCTAAGGTTGGGCCCTGTTGTGTGATTGGGGTTAGCTACCCCGTTGTGTTGTGATTTATCTTGTTCTATTGTTGTTGGCTCGATGCCACGTGGATATAGTAGATATTGGAGACTACTGATATATCCTGATTATAATATTGTAGTACCTTACTTGTTGTCATTTGAGACGAGGATAGCGATTTTATTATGGCTTATTGTGTAACCTTTCCATGATATTGTTGGTGTGCCCATGCGTGGTACTTTTGATATTGATTTGATTATTGACATTGAACTCATACATTGCACGCATTCTCATCCTTCATGATATGCTGTTGATACATTGATGATACTTAAGGAAACACTGTTATGAGCTGGGCTCAGTTGGATGAGAGTGACATGAGGACCGATGTCCGATGTTTATCCCGAAATCGAGGATGAGTGGTAACGATTGTCGAGGTTGTTGCCAGAATCGTGAGGTAGCGATTGCCGAAATCGTTGGGTACATGGACTTCGCGAGTCCCCCATGGACTGTGCTACCGAGATGTGATATTCCATCATCGGAGTACATGTGTACGATGCATATGCATTATATTCACATTCCATACATTATTGCATTGCATTGTACTATGATTTATATTGTGATATTCTTGTAATGTACTTGTGATATACGGATTCAGATTGAGCATATTGAGACTTGGCACATATGGGTTAGTGTTACACCTCGAAAAATTTCACGTTGATACACAGTGGATAGACTAACGAAGGGCACGAAGTATATGATATTTAAATAAGTAAGAAATAGCATTTGATGATCCTAATTGAGATTTCAAAGACATTCGAGGTAAGAGAAGAAAGTTCGCCAAGAAAGGCAAAGTATCCGTTATGTATCAGAAAGGATTTACGAGTAACATGTTAATGATGTCTTGGAGAAGAGTTATAACGTCCCTTAGATTGTTAATGAGGTGTTAAACAAGTGTTAAGAAGGTTCCATAAGGATTGAAGATCGAATGAGTCGACAAGAACGAGTTTCGAAAAAGCTAGGCATTATACGGTCCAACATACTGGCCGTATAAAATATATTGGCCGTATGTTAGGCCGAATATTCTGCTCAGAATGGCAGCCCTCGCTGGACCAAAGGTACGGCCATACATACGGTCCATATAAATTATACGGACCATATGTTGGTCCGTGAAACCGAAGCGGGACAAATTGTGAGTTATTAAAAAGGGGACCCAAGTTCATTTCATTTCATTTCATTTTCACTCTCCTTCTCTCAAGAACTCTCTAGAATATTTCCCACACCCCTTCCACAAAAATTCAAAGGAAATTAATGATCAACTTCATCAAACCAAGAAAATCAAGCGCAAGAAACTCGTTAAGGTTCATCTAAGACAAGAAATCCAAGTGGAAGTGGAACTAGGGTTTTGCTCAAGTGAAGTGTTTCCACCTAAAGTCCATTCCTACACCATCTAAGGTAAGTTTTATGGTCATTCCATGTTGTTTAAAGTATTGAGGGGTTGAAATACTTGGATTATGAAAGGAGTAGGCTACAAAGATGAGAATAATGAGATTTTGAGTAGTAGCTTAGAATAAGTCATGATTCTTGATATGTTGTGATTATAAATATGTTATAAATGACATTAAGAGCATGAGGTAAACTTTTTATGTGAGTGAACGTAATAGTGTACTATGACAATAGTTATGGATGATTTGAAGTGAATTGGGAAAATATGGATAATATAGGTGAATAAAGGTTATTGCTTATGATGTTGTGAGTGTTATTATAGACGTTTGGGAGTTGATATTTGATATGGAGAAAGTTGTATAAACAAAGGAGATGCTGCCCAATTTTCTCTAGCTTTAGTCAAGTGTGCTAAGCTATCGATTATCTAATGTTAGTATAAACTCTAATGAAGGTAGAAACGTGAGCATTGAAGAAGAACGTCCAAGTGGTAGAGTAGCTAAACAAAAAGGTATGTAAGGCTAACCCTTCTTCAATAAGGCATGGTTCCTTGGCTATATATATCTATCCTTTCATGAGTTCTATAATGCCTTCCAAATGATTCTAGCGTTAAAGCTACTAAAGTTCATGATTCTCGATACTTTTACGAATCTACTAATTTCCTTATATGATGGGTGATCCTCCAAGGATAGATGTAATGAAACGATGATAGTAATGATGGTTGACGATATCTTAGGTATATGCGTCTATGTACGACTATTATGTAACATCGAGCTTATATGGCCGGGTATGATATATATTGCGCGCACACCACTGCAGTTGGGTACGGATACCAGTGAGCCTTGGTAGGGCCAGGTATGTATAATCACCGAGCCTTGTCATAGCCGGGTATGTGAAACCATCGAACCTTCATGATCGGGTATGTTTCCAGTGTGGGAAGTTACATTGGGGCCAGTGCCAATTAGGTTCAAAGGTTTGCTATGCATGTGGTCGGCCAGGCCATATTATGTGTGATTGCCCCTCAGTTAGCGGTAGAGGTAAGACCTAGCCTTCAGGATTAGTAGCCGGGTCTTCCTCATCTATACGCCCTATGGGGCCAGGTTCACATGCGCCAGTCAGCCATGGTAGAGGCAGAGGGAGAGTCCCCAGTTTTAGCGGTCCTCAGTACTGTATTTATGCTTTGGCTGGATGCCAGATATTGTGTCTTCTGCTGATGTTGTCACAGGTATATTATCGGTATTTTCTCATGATATATATGCTTTGATAGATCCGGGCTCCACATTGTCATACGTTACTCCATTTATTGCGGGTCGGTTTGGAGTCAAACCGGAGTCGATCAAACCTTTTGAGGTATCTACACCCGTTGGTGAACCGGTAATAGCTAGTCGAGTATATAGATATTGTATAGTTGTGATTTATGACCATCGTACTATGGTTGACTTACATGAGTTAAAAATGGTGGACTTTGACGTTATCATGGGTATGGATTGTTTGGCTTCTTGCTATGCCAATGTTGATTGTAGAGTGAAAATGGTTCGCTTCTAATTTCCGGGAGATCCAGTTTTAGAATGGAAAGGGAACACTGCGTCACCAAAAGGTAGGTTTATTTCCTATCTTAAGGCAAGGAAAATAATCACAAAAGGTTGTATTTACCATCTAGTTCGGGTTCAAGATGTAGAAGCTGAACCGCCAACTCTTCAGTCAGTTCCCGTGGTGAATGAATTTCCAGATGAACTTCCAGGCCTTCCTCCGGAAAGAGAGATTGATTTTGCTATTGATGTGTTGCCAGACACAAGGCCTATATCTATTTCACCTTATAGAATGACTCTTGCAGAGTTGAAAGAATTGAAGGAGCAATTGAAGGACTTACTTGAGAAAGGCTTTATTAGGCCTAGTTCTTCCCCGTGGGGAGCACCCGTGTTGTTTGTGCGAAAGAAAGATGGATCCTTGCGAATGTGTATTGACTATTGACAACTGAAAAAGGTGACGATCAAGAACAAATATCTTCTTCCGAGGATCGATGATTTATTTGATCAATTACAAGTCGCCAAATGGTTTTCAAAGATAGATTTGAGATCCGGGTATAATCAAGTAAGAGTTAGGGAGAAAGTGTTACACCTCGGAAAATATTCCGCTGATGCACAAGGGAATAGACTATTGAAGAGTACGAGTATACGATACTTCAATGATTAAGAAATGACAATTGGCGACCCTAAGTAAGATTTCAAAGTCATCCGATGTTAGACGAGAAAGTTGTCAAGAGAAGGCAAGGCATACGATAGGTATCGGAGAGGAATTACGAGTAACGATTTAACGAGGCTTTAGTGATATCTTGGAGAAGAGCGATAACGTCCCTTATATTGGTATTGAGGTGTTGAACAAGTGTTAAGAAGGTTCCACAAGGATTTGAGATCAAACGAGTCGACGAAACGAGCTTCGGAATCACTGGGGATTATACGACCAAACATACTGGCCGTATAAATTATACGGTCCGTATGTTTGGGACCGTATAATCAACCCAAAATGGCATAATTTTCTGGACCAAATATACGGCCAAACATACGGCCCGCATAATTTGTACGGACCGTATGTTGGTCCGTATATACGGTCGGGACTGAAATGGTTCATTAAATAAAGGGACCAAGTCTTATTTCATTTCACTTCCATATCACACCCCTTCTCTCTAAAATATCTCTCTACATTTATTCCACAAGATTTCAAGGGTTATTAGTGATCAACAACATAAATCAAGTGAATCAAGTGTAAGAAAACCCATTAAAGATCATTCAAGTTAAGGAATCTCATTGGAGATGAACTAGGGTTTTTGCTCAAGTGGAGTATTGTCAACAAAGGCTTGTTCCTACCACATATAAGGTAAGATTTATGGTATATCTATGTTGTTTAAGGTATTGAGTTGAAATACTCTGATTGTAGAAGGATATAGAAAAATGGGTCATGAATGTGGAGTAGTGCCATTTTGAGTAATAGTTTGAATTGAGTTATGATTCTTGATGTGTTGTGATATAAATAGGTTATAAATGATGTTGAGAACATTGGATGAGAAAATGTATATGAATGAACGTAGTCGTGTGTTATGACCATGGATATGGGTGATTGAAAGTAAATTGAGAAATGAGGGTAATGTGGATGAATAATGACTGTTGTTATAGTATTGTGAATGTATTAGTGACGTTTGGGAGTTGATATCCGCTATGGAGGAATGTCGTATAAATAAAGGAGATGCTGTCCTATTTTCTCTAGTTTAGTCATGTGTGCTAGCTATCGATTTCTAATGATAGTATGACTTTAATGAAGGTAGAAACGTGAGCTTCGGAGGAGAACGTACAAGTGTAGAATAGTTGAATTGAAAGGTATGTAAGGCTACCGCTTCTTTCATAAGGCATGGTTCTTTGGCCAAACATCTAAATCTTCCATAAGTCTATGATGTCTTTCAAATGATTCGATCTTCCGAGCTAGTAAGCTCACGATTCTTGATACGCTACGATTGTACTACGTTCCTCATATGACGAGTAAGCCTATAAAGACAGATGTAATGAATGACGATAATAGTGATAATGATATTGATGACGTCTATAATGGTAATAGCGATGACGATAACGATGACGATGATGATAGTGATGATAGTAGTAAAGATGCTTATGAGCTAATATGTATATGTATCTATGTATGATGATTATGGAACCCCGAGCTTATAAGGCCGGGTAGAATAAGTATGTATATGATTATATAATGCGCGCGCACCTCTGCAGATGGTACGGATAACCCTGACGCCTTGGTAAGGCCAGGTAGATGTGACCCTGAAGCCTTGGTAAGGCTAGGTATGCGTGACCTTGCACCTTGGTTGGCTAAGTATGTATGAAACACCGATCCTTCATGGTCGGGTATGCTATGCAAATGCTATGTATATGATATAATTATGTATATGAGACAGATACGAGTATGAGTACGAATATGATACGATTATGAATGAGACTATGTACACGATATGAATATGACTAAGGGTATGTATACGAATGCGAGTACAAATGTGGAACAGATACGGGTATGGATGTATGTATACAAATACGCATTAGAAATGGAAAGTTCCTATGAAAGTCAAGTAAGTCCTTATGACGATGATATTAATATCTCCCATCCTATGTTATTTCTTATGTTGTCCATTATGCTTCTATGTTGATGTTGATCATGCTTTACATACTCAGTACATTCTTCGTACTGACATCCTTTTGTTTGTGGACGCTGCGTCATGCCCGTAGGTGCACAAGGAGACAGACTTGATCCATAGCTACATTCTCAGGGACTACATAGCAGAGCTCCACTTCATTCAGAGCTATAGCTTTTGGGTACTTATTCTTTTGTGTACATAATTATGGGCATAGCGGGGTCCTGTCCCGCCTATATGATATATTATACTCTCCTTAGAGGCTCGTAGGCATGTGTATATGGTTAGGTATGTCTGGCCTTGTCGGCCTATATTTTGGATTTCATTTTGTTAGCCTTGTCGGCTTATGTACATTGATAGGGGCATAAATGTCAATGGTGATATAAAAAGTATTGTTGTCCAATGGGACTAGTACGATTGATGGATAGAAATGTATGTATAAATATGTGGTTCACCTAGATGTAAGTGTAAAGGTACGATAAGGGGTGCCGGGGTGGGCTAGCACCGGGTGCTCGTCGCGGCCCCTATTCGGGTCGTGACAAAAGTGGTATCAGAGCAGTTCAGTCCTAGGGTGTGTCTACGAGCCGTGTCTAGTAGAGTCTTGGTTATGGGTGTGTTGCGCGCCACACTTATAAACAAGATCTGCGGGCATTTTAGGAATAAATGACCTTATTTCTTCAAAAAAATCGTGCGATAGAGCTATGACATAAGAGCTTCTTGTTTCTTAACTGTGTGTTGTATATTTCAGAAATGCCTGTAAAGAGAAAGGCTACAGCAACCCAGAAGGGCAAGACGGTGGCAGAAAAGCGGGCTGAAAGAGCACCGCCACCGGTAGTAGAGGAAAGTGAGTCCCAAAGTGCGGCTCAATCTCAGTCCTTCCGTTCAGTACCTATATTAGAGGAGCGTGAGGGAGCCTCAGCCCCAGCTCTAGCACCTCCGGGTCCTCCACCGGATGTTTCAGGCCAAGATGTAAAAGAGGCCATACATTTTCTTACTCAGTTGGTTGCTGCTCAGATTCAGCGACAGAGTACAAGGCAGGGTGATAGGGCTGTTAGTGCAAGGGCCCGTGACTTCGTTACCTTAAGCCCTCCAGAATTCTTTGGATCAAAGCCGGATGAGGACCCTCAGGATTTTATTGATGGTATGTTGAGGACGCTTCGACTGATACATGCTTTGGACACCGAATCGGTGGAGTTAGCGTCGTATAGATTGAGAGATATCTCGATCCAATGGTACATGGTTTGGATGGCTTCACGGGGATCCAATGCACCTCCCCCGATATGGAAAGAGTTTGTTGATGCTTTCCTCCGACATTATATGCCTCCAGAGGTTCGGCGAGCTAGGGCCGATAAATTCTTGAATTTGAGGCAAGGTAGCATGAGTGCTCTAGAGTATAGTCTCCGCTTTAATTCTTTGGCTAGGTATGCTTCGGCCATGGTAGCGGATATGGGTGACCGAGTGCACCGATTTGTGAAGGGCCTAGGGCCACATTTGATGGATAGGTGTTTGACTGCGTCCCTTCAGGACAATATGGATATTGCACGCATTCAGGCTCATGCTCAGAACTTAGAAGAAAGTCTGCAATAGTAGAGAAGTGAACGCGAGCAGGATAGGGGTCATAGTAAGAGGGACAGATCTTCAGGTCCGATGAGTGAGTTTAGAGGTGGGCACAGACAGCAGATTTCTAGGCACTCGGGCTATTCTATGACTAGTGCGCCTCCACGGTTTTCTTGCCAGAGATTCGATAGATCTACTCGTTCCGGGGCGAGTCAGGGTTTTTTGGGTTCTCAGTTCAGAGATGATTCGGGTCAGGGAAGGCCACCCGTACCATGATGTTCCCAGTATGGGAAGTTGCATTGGGGTCGATGCCGATTGGGTTTAGATGTTTGCTATTCGTGTGGTCGACCAGGCCAGATTATGCGTGATTGCCCCTCAGTTCATGGTAGAGGTGGGACCCAGCCATTAGGGTCGGTAGCCGGGTCTTCAGCATCTGTGCGCCCTATGGGGCCAGGTTCACATGCGCCAGTCGGCCATGGTAGAGGCAGAGGGAGAGTTCCCAGTTCCAGCGGTCCTCAGCATCGTATTTATGCTTTGGCTGGACGCCAAGATCTTGAGTCTTCTCCTGACGTGGTCATAGGTATATTATCGGTATTCTCTCATGATGTATATGCTTTTATTGATCCGGGCTTCACGTTGTCATATGTTACTCCGTATGTTGCGGATCGGTTTAGAGTCAAATCGGAGTCGATCAAACCTTTTGAGGTGTCCATACCCGTTGGTGAATCGGTAATAGCTAGCCGAGTATATAGAAATTGTGTAATTATGATTTGTGATCGTCGTACCATCATTAACTTGCATGAGTTAAAAATGGTGGATTTTGATGTCATTATGGGCATGGATTGGTTGGCTTCTTGTTATGCCAATGTTGATTGTAAGATGAAAATGGTTCGTTTCCAATTTCCGGGAGAACCAGTCTTAGAATGGAAAGGGAATACGGCGTCACTAAAAGGTAGGTTTATTTCCTATCTAAGGGCAAGGAAAATGATCACAAAAGGTTGCATTTATCATCTAGTTCAGGTTCAAGACGTAGAAGCTGAATCACTAACTTTACAGTCGGTTTTCGTGGTGATTGAATTCCCGGATGTGTTCCCGAAAGAGCTTCCAGGCCTTCCTCCCGAGAGGGAGATTTATTTTGCTATTGATGTGTTGCCAGACACTAAGCCTATATCTATTCCTTCTTATAGAATGGCACCCGCAGAATTGAAAGAGTTGAAGGAGCAGCTGAAAGACTTTCTTGATAAAGGCTTTATTAGACCTAGTTCGTCCCCGTGGGGAGCACCCGTATTTTTTGTCCAAAAGAAAGATGGCTCCTTGAGAATGTGCATTGATTATCGGCAATTGAATAAGGTGACGATTAAGAATAAATATCATCTTCCGAGGATTGATGATTTATTTGATCAACTGTAAGGTGCCAAATGGTTTTCAAAGATTGATTTGAGGTCCGGGTATCATCAAGTGAGAGTTAGGGATAAAGATATCCCTAAGATAGACTTCAGAACAAGATATGGCCATTTTGAGTTCCGGGTAATGTCATTTGGGCTAACCAATGCACCGACAGTATTTATGGATTTGATGAATAATGTGTTCAGGCCCTTCCTAGATCTATTCGTGATTGTATTCATCGACGATATCTTGGTTTATTATAGGTCCGAGGCAGAGCATGCAGATCATTTGTGTACTGTCCTTAGAGTTCTTCAAACTCGAGAGTTGTTTGCAAAGTTTTCCATTCCAAATGCGAGTTTTGGTTGAATTCAGTGACATTTCTGGGACATATTGTTGCAGCCGATGGTATTCGAGTGGATAGCCAAAATATTGAGGTCGTGAAGAGTTGGCCAAGGCCCATGACTCCTACGGAGGTTCGTAGATTTCTGGGCTTAGCAGGTTATTACAGGAGATTTGTTGAAGGTTTTTCCTCTATTTCGGCACTGTTATATCCCGCATTTTGTACATTCGGATAATTCAAGATAATTGCGGGAAGTTAAGAGCAAGGCTATGTTCTTGATCTTGTTCAATACATAAGTTGTTCACGAAAATATTGATGTGCAAATATTGAGAAAGACTAAGGGTAAAAAGGGAAATTCACAAGATGGTTTATGGTAATATGGCGGAAGGCTAAGGGTAAATTCGAAATTTGTTTTTTTTTTCGTGAATTACAAGACTAAGTACAAACAAAGAAGAAAAAGAAGTGGGCTTGAATAAAAAGGGGCCATGTTGGCCGTGCACTTGGGGTGGGCTTGGCCCAATTGAATTAATTATCCATGTGTATAATTAGATGACCAAGTGGTCATATTTGTTTATTTTTAGAAACTTCAAGGTAGAGGACATGTGCCCCTCACATGCTTGTGGGATATATATATATATATATATATATATGAATAAGTGGAAGAAAAATCTAGATAATTCATCTCCCTTCACAACTTAAGAGAAAAGAAAAGAAAGAAGGAGAAGGGGAGGGTATTCGGCTAAGCCATGGCTGAAACTAGCCCCATGGGAATTGATCACAAAAAAATTATTTTCTTCTAGCCTTTCAACCAATTGGGAGGTCCTCTACGACGTGGTATAATTGTTGGAGCAAGCAAACCATCCCTTTGGTGTTGTCTTAACCCTAGCCGAAAGTTGAAGGGACAAGTGGAAGAGGTAAGGTTCAATCTTCTTTCATATGTTATGGATGATTTATGCATGTTAGAGTGTGTGGAAATGAATGAAATTCATGAAAAAAATGTTGTTGAAGTTGTGGCCGTATATGTATAGTGTTGGCCGTGTATGTGTGATGTTGTGTAGAAAGAATGGATTAATTTTATTTAGTATGTTGGTTGTTGTTGTAATGCATAGAAATGGATGGAAAATTCATGAAAATATGCATGTAGTTGTTGTGGCCGAATGATGGGTGGTTTGGTAAGTTATGGTGAATTGATTCTATTTGACATTTTAGTAGTTGTCGATGTGGATTCTATGATGAAAATGATGGTTTGGTAACTTGAAAGGAAGTTGTCGACGTGTAGGTTGTTAATCTAGTTCATGAATTTGAAAGTAAGGAATGTGTTATTGATGTTTTTATTTAATTTGGAAGGTTGCGGATTGTGTTGTGATAATCGGTTGGAACCTAAATAAAATGTCGTTGAATTATGTAAAACAAGTTATTAATGTTAGAATGCATTTTGAGTAAATTGTTGAAGATTGGAGATATGATTGTTGGTATTGTTATTGATAGTTTGGCGGAGTTGCATTCTCGGGTTTGTTGTTGTTGTTAAATTGGCCGAGTTAGATTCTCCGGGATGTTGCATTTACTGGGGAAATACTGCCGAAATTTCGGCAGAATATAAGTGAATTCATTTGAAAAACTAAGACAAGTATATGTCGATGAATCTAATGATTATGTCAATTCTCTTGAATGTAGATTAGCAAGTTTGGACAAATAAGCGTAGCTAGTTGGTCGTGGAACAGGTATGTAAGGCTTACCCTTTCTTTCTTTGGCATGTCCTAGAGCCACATAAGGTTTGATATGATATGCATTTTGGGGTAATCCTACTCTTGGATTCTGAGTTTTGTCCCTAAAGAGTTCTGTATGTGTTAATGTCCGAAGTTCAGTTTAATACGTTTCCGAATGGCATTCGAAAGACAATTGGTATGATTAATGTTTTGATTTTCGAATGATAGTACGTTTGATTATTCCATTGAGTCTTTGATACGTACATATGATTCTAAAAGTCATATTTGATTTAATCTATATGATATCCGAAAGATACTTGATATGATTATTGTTTCGATTCTTCCAAAAAAAAAAAGGCTTCTGAAATGCTCGTAAAAGGTTCTGTATTTCAAACGTCCATAACTTTCTCATGCTAAGTCGGATTGACCCGAAACTTGTTTCTGAGCCTTCATGAGTCGGTAAGTATGCTCGTCTATCGAGTCTTGATTTGTGTGCATATGGTATCGCATTATTCTGTTCGTGCAAGTCTCAGTTTAGATTTCACTGAGCTCGGGCCAGGATATGTTCTCGTGCATACTCTTCTGCATTGTTCACCGTGTCCCTCTCACTTGCGGGCCGGGGCATGTTATATATGATATGATGACATTATGATATGATGACGGGGTGGTGGCCAGGATGGCACATTCACCGGGTCCCGCAAAAGAGGGTCGGGGCACGTTACATGCATATATGATACATGACATTGGCATACATGATATATGATTCACCGTGTCCCTCACCAAGGGTCGGGGCACGTTATATGTTCACATGACATATGATTTACCGCGTCCCTCACGGGAGGGCCGGGGCACGTTATATGCTTACATAATATATGATCTACCGTGTCCCTCACGGGAGGGCCGGGGCACGTTATATGCATATATGATATATGATTTTGTCATGCATGATTTGTGTTTGGAAAGTAAGCATTTTGGCATTCGGTACTTTCTGTACTTCTTCTGACATAAGATATCAGCATATATGATCTGAGTCTGGAAACAAACATTCTGATATTCTGGATCTGCACCATTTCTGACATATGACCTCTGTATACACGATTTGTGATTGGAAAATAAGCGCTTTGGTAATCTAGATAATGTACTCACTCTTGTATTGTTTGCTTCGGATATGGTTCTGTTTTCTGTGTTTCATGCTTTACATACTCAGTACATATTTCGTACTGACCCCCTTTCTTCGGGGGCTGCGTTTCATGCCGCACAGGTACACCCAGATGAGTTGAAGCTATGATAGAAGATGTACCAGTGGAGATGACAAGCTCCATTTATTCCTGGAGTGTTGCCGAATCAGAGTTTGTATGATATGCTTTCTGGATTGATGTTAGAGACTTTGCAGACAGAGTCGTGGGTATAGTATGTATGTTCTGTAAGCGACTCCATCAGTCGATGTGTCAGTTGTATTATGATATGAATTCTATATAATTACAGCTTTTGTTGGATTTGATGAACAAAGGAAAAGAAAAGATTTCTGAAAGCCTTAATATGTATTTCACACTTAATTGATTTAAAAGTCCGGAAAGATTATGTATGAAATAAAAGTCTGTGGGTTCGCTCGGCTCCGGATATGGGGTCAGGTGCCAATCACACCCTAGCAGGATTAGGGTGTGACAGACACCACTCACAAAGTTGACTCAGAAATCAGCAAAGTTCCAATGGACAGATGCTTGTGAACGTGGTTTCCAAGAGTTAAAAGGTAGATTGACTTCTGCCCCAGTCCTGACGCTTCTAGAGGGATTGGAAGGCTATGTTGTATATTGCGATGCTTCAGGTATTGGGCTAGGCTGTGTGTTGATGTAACATGGTAAGGTTATTGCGTATGCTTCGAGGCAATTGCGGAAACATGAGAAAAATTATCCAACCCATGATCTGGAATTGGCTGCCATGGTTCATGCGTTAAAGATATGGAGACATTATTTATATGGCGTCTATGTGGATATTTATACAGATCATAAGAGTCTTCAGTATATCTTCAAGCAGAAAAATTTGAATTTGCGGCAACGACGGTGGTTGGAATTGCTAAAAGATTACGATGTTGATATCTTGTATCACGTTGGAAGGGCGAATGTTGTGGCTGATGCTCTTAGCCGTAGATCTATGGGAAGTTTGTGTGATGTTCGACCAGAAAAGAGAGAAATGACTCGTGAGCTCTAGCAGTTAGCTAACCTAGGAGTTCGAGTAGTGGACTCAGGTAGCAGGGGAACTACTATTCAGAATTCAGCAATCTCGTTGCTAGTAGCAGAAGTGAAAGAGCGGCAATATGAGGATTCCATGCTAATGCATTACAGAGATACGCTTCCTCAGAAAGAGGAGTCATCATTTGATATTTCAGGAGACGGAGTTCTCCGATGCCGAGGCAGATTATGCGTTCTTGATGTGGCAGGTTTACGCCACCAGATATTGAGAGAAGCTCACTGTTCCCGTTATTCTGTTCACCCCGGTGCGACGAAAATGTATCATGATCTTAAATCTATATATTGGTGGAAGGGGATGAAGAAAGATATAGCGGAGTTCGTAGCTCAATGTCCCAATTGTCAACAAGTGAAAATCAAGCATCAAAAGCCGGGTGGATTGTTGCAAGCCATAGAAATTCCAACTGGAAAGTGGGAAGTGATTAACATGGACTTCATTACAGGCTTACCCCGTTCTCGATGTTATACCCCGTATATTTTTACGTCGAATTATTCGCAAGCAAATCGATTCAAATTAAAAGAGGAAGTATTTTCGGACACGAAATAGAAATCTTTAATTTTCAATTTTAATTAAAACATAAATTGTTTATAAATTTTATTTAGTGTAAAAATATTATTGGAAAATGAGGGACTAATTAATTATGATTAAATTATTAAGTAGGGATTAGTGATTAATTAATTTAATTAAGGCACTAGTGGGCCCCACCCGAAAAAAAACATAATATATATATATATATATAACAACGGGCTGCCACGTGGCACCAAGTAGGCTGCCACGTGGCATTAAATGGTCAAGATTAGTGGCCCTAAAAGTGTCACAATATAGAGGACCATATATGTAAGTTGATTTGTGAATCAACAAATTATTCCATGCCTTTCTTTTTCAATTGAAACTTAGGAAAGAAAAAAATATTTTTGTTGCGTGTTGCGGTCAAGATTCAGGTGAATTGCAAGTTCAAGGAGGTGATGACAACATTGGATATTAAGTTGGAGAAGAAGAAATTGCGAAATTGGAGCAATTAAGAATAGAAATTTCGAAATTGGAGCAATTAAGAATAGAAATTCCTCCAAGAAAATTAAGGTAAGATTTTCTTGTTCTATGGTGTAATTTTGTTAATAGTGTTGTAATGGAGTTATTAAAATTGGATTGGACGAAATTGGAATTAAGAAATGCACGAAATTGATGTTATAGGAAATTGTGGGTTGAAATGGATTTAGAGAAATTGTTGGGTTGTTGGAATTGTAATGGGCTGAATTGTAAGAATTTTATGTTCATATCTCTGTCGTTAGTATTTTGGTGTTAACAGGAGAATAATTGAAAATTCGGGTTAGGCGAATATATAGGGGAAATGCTGCCCGATTTTCGTTAAGCCCTTAGCTAATGAAAAACCCTAAACGAGAAAGTATAAGTTAAAGAATAAGTTCTATAGAGCGATGGGCTATGGATTTACGAACTTGAAAGTATAGTCACTAACGATAGCGTTACATTTATATTAAATAGGCTAAATGGGCGACGAAGCGAACGAGATTACGAATAACCTTCAGCAGGTATGTAAAGTTATCCCTTCTTTCTTTTGGCATGTCCTAGATTTATGTGATGAATGATATGAGCTTTGGGGTAATTCTATTCATAAGTTTTGAGTGTGATTTATGATTCTTATTCACTTCTTGATGTTAGAACTCTCAAGTGATTGAGCCTCCCTCTTCAGTTTTCTGTACGTTGGGTAATAGTCGATATATAAGATCCTATTCTGTTCCGAAGGGAACACCCATAAGGTGCCAGTTGAGTTGAGTATATGGTTTTACTAATGATTTCGAGGAAATTAGTTTTATTCTAAAGGAACATAAAGTTTGATTTTCAAAACCACTCCGAAAGGGGTGCGAGATTGTACTATTTCATTTCATTTACGATTTATGTTGACATTCCATAGCATCATCTCTTTGTATGAGTATTTGTGGATTAAGTTGTGTTGACATGGTTGTGATATTAAGCCGGAAGCGGCTGCCCGAAGGGGCCATCATTACTAAGCCGGAAGCGGCTGCCCGAAGGGGCCATCATTATCAAGCCGGATGCGGCTGCCCGAAGGGGCCATCATTACTAAGCCGGAAGCGGCTGCCCGAAGGGGCCATCATTATTAAGCCGGAAGCGGCTGCCGAAAGAGACTGCCCGAAGGGGCCATCATTATTATGCCGGAAGCGGCTGTCCGAAGGGACTATTGTGTTATTATGACGGAAGCGGCCGTCCGAAGGGACTATTGTGTTATTGTGCCGGAAGCGGCCGTCCGAAGGGACTATTGTGTTATTAGCCGGAAGCGGCTACGAGTGGGAGTTTCTATATTTATATTGTGTATGCTAGAATTTGTGTAAGGGACCATATGACATGGTTAAAAATGTTGTTCCAGGTTACTCCCGGGTTGCTCTCTAAACTTGCTTACTGTTACGCTTTTCCTTGTTTTATGATTCAGTACTGCTTTATATACTCAGTACATATGTGATGGCAACCTTGTAGGCTTGCGTATTATTTCATGATATATGACTAGTTGTGACTCCTCAGGAGACAGTGATCTGAAAACATATATATATATATATATATGTGACGATGTTACAAACTATGCAGTTCCCTTACAAGTTTCCGTGTTGTCGTAGTTTCAGTTTGGTGTTATATGTAACAGGTTTGTATACGGGTATCCAGTTCGGGCACTAGTCATGGCCCACGGGGTTGGGTCGTGACAAAAGTGGTATCAGAGTAGTTCATCCTCGGAGTGTCTACAGACCGTGTCTAGTAGAGTCTTGTTTATCGGTGTGTTGTGCACCACATCTATAAACAGGAAGCTACAGGACATTTTGGATGTTACCTTTCTTTCATATCTAAGATCGTGCGATAGAGCCCAGCCACAGGAAATGAAATTCCTTATACTAACCTTTGATTTCAGCTGAAGAACAACATCGACAGAAGGAAGCGACTGATGATATTGGCAGTTACAAGGTACACAGGTAAGTAACGGTGCGAAAGAGGCATGTTGGATAAGGTAAGAATATTGAAATATGATTGAAATGTAAAGTTGGAGGATGAAAGAGAAGGTGGATAGGAAAGTATAACAGAACAGATCGTTTAAGGATCAGGTACGTCTCGAGGTGCGATATGTGAGGTAAGTCCTGACACCTTTATACTTTTTCTGGAAATTGGGAGCCCTGTGTGGCTATGATACGATATGATATATGCGTATATAAGTTGGCCCTGTGAGGCATTGTTGGTATTTCCTGCGTGCAGGTTTTGGGATAGTAAGAAGTACAGAGAAAACTCTGCCAAAATTTTCCTAGAAATAGAAAAAGAAGTAGTAGTATGATTGAGATAAAAGTACATAGAAGGAAGAATTATGACAAGTTATGAAGGTATTAGTAAGACAGCTTGTGAGATACTACGGGTAAGATCGATCAGAAAGGGTGAAGGGTTAAGTACGCCTAGTTCACGGAGTGTAATTAAAACATGTTGAGAATTGTGAATAAGATAAAGAAGTGTTACGTTATCGGATAGATTACGAACAAGCGGTAATGTGAACACCATAAGGATTGCCATAGAAATGAGTAAAGCCAGTAATGAACGGATAGAAACCAAGATGGTATTTGAGACAGTGCTGAGAATTATTGGCAAAGACCTTAGATAATATGACATCAGAAGGTGGATACTTATAAAAAGGAAAGAATACGACAAGAGAATGGTAACGAATAACTTAAGAGATGTTCTGAAGGATAGCAATGTTATACTGGATTAGAAGTTAAGATGTTGCAACGGAGTTATTGGCTAACGAAATTGTGATAGATACGCAGTAATGGAGAAGGGATAGGGAATCCCTCCTATAGTAGGATATGAGAAAACCAAATGGCGAATAGAGGAAGGGGAAAGAGTATGGCAAAATAGACAGCAAGTGAATTTTAGTACAATGAGATATGTAGAGCAGAATATACTAGGAGACGGAAAGACTATGACTAAGATTGGATGCACTTTGTACGAATGGTACAGGAATAGTTATGCAACCTACGAATACTTGTATACTAGGAACGAGGTCAAGTGAGTACTTGATAAGAAGAGTAAGAATCCAGTAACAACAATGTGGTTGCGATATTTTGGATAAATCAACGAAAGGTATAAGGTGGTTTGAGACAAAACTACGAAGATATAATTAGTACTGAGGGCAAAAGCCATGGTTGAGCTTTGATATCAATTCAAAGAGATAAGAGAAGAATATAGGGTCTGTATAAATACTAGCGTGGTAACGCTAAGGTATTTTCTGGGCTGATTTGAGCACCTACGCGTACTCTTATAAAAGATTGTAATAGGATGCGTGATAGGAGAACTAAGAGTAAATTTGAGTAAAGGGGCAATACAAGAGTTTGAATCAGAAATAGAGAAACGACACAAGATAATATGCCTAAAGCATTGACAGATAGGGTAAAGGAAATTACGAGATGATTTGACCGAGACAATCCGAACAAGCGGGTTACTGGTTACCGGATGACAGTAAAGTTGTAATATGAAGGAACCCTAGTGCTACTGGATAACCAACTATGACGTAAAGAGAAGAGCGAAGGCAACGACGTGGAATAATTACCTCGAAAAGCAACAAAGGGAGAAAGTATTGGGAATTCGGAATCAGTTCAACATTCGAGGACGAATGTTCTAAAGGGGGGAAGGATGTTATACCCCGTATATTTTTACGTCGAATTATTCGAAAGAAAATCGATTCAAATTAAAAGCGAAATTATTTTCGGACACGAAATTGAAATCTTTAATTTTCAATTTTAATTAAAACATAAATTGTTTATAAATTTTATTTAGTGTAAAAATATTATTGGAAAATGAGGGACTAATTAATTATGATTAAATTATTAAGTAGGGATTAGTGATTAATTAATTTAAGTAAGGCACTAGTGGGCCCCACCAGAAAAAAAAACAATATATATATATATATATATAACAACGGGCTGCAACGTGGCACCAAGTAGGCTGCCACGTGGCATTGAATGGTCAAGATTAGTGGCCCTAAACGTGTCACAATATAGAGGACCATATATGTAAGTTGATTTGTGAATCAACAAATTATTATATATATATATATATATATATATATATAACAACGGGCTGCCACGTGGCACCAAGTAGGCTGCCACGTGGCATTAAATGGTCAAGATTAGTGGCCCTAAAAGTGTCACAATATAGAGGACCATATATGTAAGTTGATTTGTGAATCAACAAATTATTCCATGCCTTTCTTTTTCAATTGAAACTTAGGAAAGAAAAAAAAAATGTAATTAACAACTTCCATGGATGCTCGGCCAGCCATGGATGGAGGAAAAAAATATTTTTGTTGCATGGTGTTGTCAAGATTCAGGTGAATTTCAAGTTCAAGGAGGTGATGACAACATTGGATATTAAGTTGGAGAAGAAGAAATTGCGAAATTGGAGCAATTAAGTGTCACACCCTGACTGTACTAGGGTGTGATGGGCACCCGACCCCATACTCGGAGCCGAGCGAACCCGCTGACTCTTATTACGTACTTAATTTCCTTAGACTCTTGCATTAATAAGGAGTGGAAAACATAGTAAAGCTTTCAATTTTTTTTTTCATCGTACTGGAATCAATATAATCTTTGATCATATTGACTTTATAACATAACATAAAATGACACATAGGTTAGTGGAGCCATTCACAATACCGACATCTTATACCCATGACTCTGTCTGCAAAGTCTCTAACATTTATCAGACATCGTAGCACGTATACTCTGACTCGGCAGCACTCCAGGACAAGTGGAGCCTACCAACTCCGTTGGAACATCTTCTATGCTAGCTTCAACTCATCTGGGTGTACCTGCGCGGCATGAAACGCAGCCCCCGAAGAAGAGGGGTCAGTACGAGCAATGTACTGAGTATGTAAGGCATGAATAATAATATGCGGAAAATATAGAACAGGGATAATGACATAAGAGAAATGTGGAGCATGTCATGAGGTAGAAAAATAACCTGTACATGTAAGTGCCCTTTGGCGGATACCATGCATACTTAGCGCTGCGGAACGTGCAGCCCGATCTATACGTGCATATACTATGTCATATTGCTGCGGAACGTGCAGCCCGATCCATATGTGCATATATTACTCTACTTTCTTGGAAAACGTTTCTTTTCATGTATATAGAAAATAAAATACATCACATTGCCGAGGCGTCGGCTCCGATCCATTTAACCATATATCCCGCGTCCGGGACGATATCATGTATCATACTCCAACTGATCAGGTGGTTGTGCGTCTATAGCGCCTTCCCTTTTTCAATCTTCCCCATATACATATACTTATACTTATAACATATAAACAACATCCATGAGAGCCCAAAGAAAATCATGTCCATATCGCAGTGATGTAAGGTCGTTAACATCAATTATAATGTTTCCAACTCCAAAATATCTCATAAAACAGCCTACACGCTGTTTTCCAATTTTCATAATTAATTAACTCAGTATACAATCATTTAATCACGCTTTCTTCGTAAATAAACCGGTATTAGCACAAATAGAAAGAGATTCATACCTTTCTCCCTTTAATATTGCTTAATCTCCACTTTTCCATGCTAAATTTAGGGCATCACCCGCCTGCCATATGATTCCGCAGCAAAAACTACACGCTATCCGGACTGGAATTGGGAAATTATACCTGGTTTGGGCAAAATTTTGGTTGGGGAGTTGGGGGGAACTCTCCAGATTTTTGGAGAGTTTTTGGGGTGTTTTTTTTGTGTGTTGATCTGAAAATGAGGGGGGTTTCCCCCTTTTTATGACGTTTGGAAGCTGCCAGAAACTACTGGAAAATTGCTCATCGCGTTCGCGCTGCCTTCTGGCGCGATCGCGTAGCGTAATATAAACTCCTTCGGCGCGTTCGCGTCCCTTTGGGCGCGGTCGCGCAGGGTTAAATTTTCTGACTGGATGTTCGTTTAGTAAAACGGTCATAACGTTTGATCCCGATATCGTATGAGGACCCACGACCTATGGTTGGAAAGATAATTCAATTATCTACAACTTTTATTGCTGGGAGTTTTCCCAAATTCCAAACTTATAATGTCGGTTTTTTCCCCTCCAAGTCGGATTACCCAAAAATGTTTTCTTAAATCGTCCTTTTGGAGGGTCTACACTCATTTTTAGCTTATGGGTCCTTCTTAGGACCTACTCAACTTTCCATATACTACTCACGTGTCCCTTCTCACGTCTTTCACAAAACTCCGACATGTGGGCCCCACTTAGCTTGCAGTAACGAGGGCTTTTCGTCAAATAACATATAAACTAATTTACACCATATGGTCTCCCAATGCCATATATATGTTATTATTAACTTCTTATAACACAACCTTCATTCCATACTTGATTATCGAATTTTGTTCAGCGCGTTCGCGCTGTAATGGCCCTTTGGCCCTTACTAAGCCGTCTACAGTTTTCGGTAACTCAAAATTTTTCCGGGGTGTAACATCCTTCCCCCCTTAGGAACATTCGTCCTCGAATGTTCATACTAGTTTTGTAGTCTGTCCATAATCTTATTCTCGGGTACATTCCGTTATCGGTCCATTCTTCCTTTAATGCGATTATACCATAACAAGTATGTTCGTTATTCCAATATCTTGTTAATATTTGCCCCCTTCATTGGAATATCACTCAATTCTTTTGTATCTCATAAATTATTTTTAGTCCAATCTTAAAAGATACACTTCAATCACTCTATTTCTTTGCTGACTAGCCCTTGGATCTTATTGAACTTGTTTCTACAAAAATTCTCGCTCCCAACTACATCTACTTGTCATATTTGGAATTCGTCATTTCAATCTCTTCACTTACGCATTCCTTACTTGCTTCCCCCCTTTTTGGGTTTTACTTATATCATTCGTAAATCTATTGTCTGACCTCTTTTGTTCCATGTTACCATACTTTATCCTTTTCATGTGCCTACCTTTGATTTTTTTTTTGTCTCGTACTCTTACCGGTAATTTCTCTAGGGGGTTTCACTCACTAAGGTGTTTTTAACTTTCATGTTTTCCCGACATCTGATCTTCTTGCCTTCCATTTACTCACACTCTTTCTTTTCCAAATATCGTTTTGTTAGAATTTTCAATCTTAACCTGTAGTAAAAATGACATCATCTTACTTTGTAACACTGGTACCATTTAGTTTGTTGTCACTTGAACTTCAGTACCCTTATTTGATTGGTGCCTTTCATACCGTAGCACCGGTTGCTGGGACACACATCTCGTGTCCACAAATATATTTGCATGTGGGGTGTCGTATGCATTCATTTATATATTTACTACCAACTAGCCCATAAAATACTTCCAAACGCTATTCAAGCCTATGCAAATTCCAAAGCTGTACTACACTTTCTTTCTCTTCAGCAGTCTAGTCTGTCTTGTCCTATGTGGCCTCTATAAGATTTATAACCCCTCCACTTACTCTTATTTCCTTTAGTTTACCCTAATTTCACATTCGTCTCCTATACCTACATTTATGGAATTTTCAGTACACTTCCCAGGGGGTCACCCATCCTAAAATTGCTCCCACCTTAGCACGCTTAACCTTGAAACTTTGATGGAATCCGGTGGCTTAATGTTGATATAATCGCGTCCGCTTCCTCATATGACCTTCAGCATATAATCTGGAGCACATCGAAGTCTTACAGGTTCCGGGACCTTTTCGTAACACGTCCCTCCTTTTACAATTACTATTTTATGCTTTTTGATTCCCAATGTTCACCTGTCACTTACGTGCATAACTATCTTTCATCCTGGATTCCCAAATTCCCGATGGTAGTGATTACATCATCGTCGCCATGCCAAACCCATAACCTTCCTGAACCAACACATCTCATTCATTACCTATTTACAGTATCTTCTATCCCTGTTTCTTCCTGTTAGGCGTATCTATTCTGACAGAACCTCCTTTACCATTCTTACTTTTCAAAGTCTGTACGTAGCAAATATAGGCAATACTTCACAGAACATACAGCTTTATGACATATTCCATCCATCCTGAACTTCCAGTTCCGAGTAACAGAACAAATATCCCGACTTACCTCTGTGGCTTGCCATGTCATCACTCGCTTCCCTCCGTCGATACTAGGCGTTTTGCGGAATTCACGATTAGTATAAGAAATCTTATTTCCTATTACTTGGCTCTATCGCACGATTTAGGACAGAAAGAAGGTCAAAATCCCTAGATGCCCCGCAGCCTCCTACTTATAAATGTGGCCGGCTTCACACCCATAAACAGGACTCTACTGGACACGACTTTGCAGACAACCCCTTAGACCGACCTGCTCTGATACCACTTTGTCACACCCCGACTGTACTAGGGTGTGATGGGCACCCGACCCCATACTCGGAGCCGAGCGAACCCGCTGACTCTTATTACGTACTTAATTTCCTTAGACTCTTGCCTTAATAAGGAGTGGAAAACATAGTAAAGCTTTCAATTTTTTTTTTCATCGTACTCGAATCAATATAATCTTTGATCATATTGACTTTATAACATAACATAAAATGACACATAGGTTAGTGGAGCCATTCACAATACCGACATCTTATACCCATGACTCTGTCTGCAAAGTCTCTAACATTTATCAGACATCGTAGCACGTATACTCTGACTCGCTAACACTCCAGGACAAGTGGAGCCTACCAACTCCGTTGGAACATCTTCTATGCTAGCTTCAACTCATCTGGGTGTACCTGCGCGGCATGAAACGCAGCCCCCGAAGAAGAGGGGTCAGTACGAGCAATGTACTGAGTATGTAAGGCATGAATAATAATATGCGGAAAATATAGAACAGGGATAATGACATAAGAGAAATGTGGAGCATGTCATGAGGTAGAAAAATAACCTGTACATGTAAGTGCCCTTTGGCGGATACCATGCATACTTAGCGCTGCGGAACGTGCAGCCCGATCTATACGTGCATATACTATGTCATATTGCTGCGGAATGTGCAGCCCGATCCATATGTGCATATATTACTCTACTTTCTTGGAAAACTTTTCTTTTCATGTATATAGAAAATAAAATACATCATATTGCCGAGGCGTCGGCTCCGATCCATTTAACCATATATCCCGCGTCCGGGACGATATCATGTATCATACTCCAACTGATCAGGTGGTTGTGCGTCTATAGCGCCTTCCCTTTTTCAATCTTCCCCATATACATATACTTATACTTATAACATATAAACAACATCCATGAGAGCCCAAAGAAAATCATGTCCATATCGGAGTGACGTAAGGTCGTTAACCTCCAATTGTAGTATGGAATCATCATGGTCGTCATGTCTCACCTTGAAGGAACAATTATATAAGATGAGACTAATAGTAAATAACATAAGATAGGATCATAAATTTCATAATACGTTGAATCATATGCTTTGAAGTTTTTGAAAAAAAATAGAATCGTTATCAAGGAGTAAAATTGAGAATCAAGAAATAACTCAATATTCTCATATTCGTATCGAACCCATAACTTAGGATTTCCCAACATGGAACTGTTATTACATACTCATCATCATAGACATTTTCTCATGTCTAGCATTATCATTTTCATTATAAGAATCATATTCGTCGTTTTAGTAATAAAAGCTTTCAACTTCTTAAAACTTGGTTTTTTTGAAAAATATGGGCATTTTGGAAAATAGTTTGTAAACTATTAAGGAGAGGCTTATACCTTGGTGTCATGGGCTTCTAACTTTTGAAAATAAGGGGACTATGAAAACATTCGTAAACTTGCGACATAGAGATCATGCCATAGAAGGAAAAGGTCGAGCCTTAACATACCTGTTCCACGTCCTATTAGCTACGCTTATGTGTCCGAGCTTGTAAGTCTACATTTAAGATAATTCACACTAATGTTAGCCTTTTCATCTTACACTTGTACCATAATTCAAATTATACTATTTTATATTCTGCCGAAAATCGGGCAGCATCTCCCCTGTTTATATGCCTAGCCCAAATTTTTAATTCAGCAGCCAACAACAACAACAACAATACCAACATCAATTATAATGTTTCCAACTCCAAAATATCTCATAAAACAGCCTACACGCTGTTTTCCAATTTTCATAATTAATTAACTTAGTATACAATCATTTAATCACGCTTTCTTCGTAAATAAACCGGTATTAGCACAAATAGAAAGAGATTCATACCTTTCTCCCTTTAATATTGCTTAATCTCCACTTTTCCATGCTAAATTTAGGGCATCACCCGCTTGCCATATGATTCCGCAGCAAACACTACACGCTATCCGGACTGGAATTGGAAAATTATACCTGGTTTGGGCAAAACTTTGGTTGGGGAGTTGGGGGGAACTCTCCAGATTTTTGGAGAGTTTTTGGGGTGTTTTTTTTTGTGTGTTGATCTGAAAATGAGGGGGGTTTCCCCCTTTTTATGACGTTTGGAAGCTGCCAGAAACTACTGGAAAATTGCTCATCGCGTTCGCGCTGCCTTCTGGCGCGATCGCGTAGGGTAATATAAACTCCTTCTGCGCGTTCGCGTCCCTTTGGGCGCGGTCGCGCAGGGTTAAATTTTCTGACTGGATGTTCGTTTTGTAAAACGGTCATAACATTTGATCCCGATATCGTATGAGGGCCCACGACCTATGGTTGGAAAGATAATTCAATTATCTACAACTTTTATTTCTGGGAGTTTTCCCAAATTCCAAACTTATAATGCCGTTTTTTTCCCCTCCAAGTCGGATCACCCAAAAATGTTTTCTTAAATCGTCCTTTTGGAGGGTCTACACTCATTTTTAGCTTATGGGTCCTTCTTAGGACCTACTCAACTTTCCATATACTACTCACGTGTCCCTTCTCACGTCTTTCAGAAAACTCCGACATGTGGGCCCCACTTAGCTTGCAGTAACGAGGGCTTTTCGTCAAATAACATATAAACTAATTTACACCATATGGTCTCCCAATGTCATATATATGTTATTATTAACTTCTTATAACACAACCTTCATTCCATACTTGATTATCGAATTTTGTTCAGCGCGTTCGCGCTGTAATGGCCCTTTGGCCCTTACTAAGCCGTCTACAGTTTTCGGTAACTCAAACTTTTTTCGGGGTGTAACATTAAGAGTAGAAATTCCTCCAAGAAAATTAAGGTAAGATTTTCTTGTTCTATGGTGTAATTTTGTTAATAGTGTTGTAATGGAGTTATTAAAATTGGATTGGACGAAATTGGAATTAAGAAATGCACGAAATTGATGTTATAGGAAATTGTGGGTTGAAATGGATTTAGAGAAATTGTTGGGTTGTTGGAATTGTAATGGGCTGAATTGTAAGAATTTTATGTTCATATCTCTGTCGTTGGTATTTTGGTGTTAACAGGAGAATAATTGGAAATTCGGGTTAGGCGAATATATAGGGGAAATGCTGCCCGATTTTCGTTAAGCCCTTAGCTAATGAAAAACCCTAAACGAGAATGTATAAGTTAAAGAATAAGTTCTATAGAGCGATGGGCTACAGATTTACGAACTAGAAAGTATAGTCACTAACAATAGCGTTACATTTATATTAAATAGGCTAAAGGGGCGACGAAGCGAACGAGATTACGAATAACCTTCAGCAGGTATGTAAAGATATCCTTTCTTGCTTTTGGCATGTCTTAAATTTAAGTGATGAATGATATGAGCTTTGGGGTAATTCTATTCATAAGTTTTGAGTGTGATTTATTATTCTTATTCACTTCTTGATGTTAGAACTCTCAAGTGATTGAGCCTCCCTCTTCAGTTTTCTGTACGTTGGGTAATAGTCGATATATAAGCTCCTATTCTGTTCCGAAGGGAACACCCATAAGGTGCCAGTTGAGTTGCGTATATGGTTTTACTAATGATTTCGAGAAAATTAGTTTTATACTAAAGGAACATAAAGTTTTATTTTCAAAACCACTCCGAAGGGGGTGCGAGATTGTACTATTTCATTTCATTTACGATTTATGTTTACATTCCATAGCATCATCTCTTTGTATGAGTATTTGTGGATTAAGTTGTGTTGACATGGTTGTGATATTAAGCCGGAAGCGGCTGCCCGAAGGGGCCATCATTATCAAGCCGGAAGCGGTTGCCCGAAAGGGCCATCATTACTAAGCCGAAAGTGGATGCCCAAAGGGGCCATCATTATTAAGCCGGAAGCGGCTGCCCGAAGGGGCCATCATTATTATGCCGGAAGCGGCCGTCTGAAGGGACTATTGTGTTATTAGCCGGAAACGGTTACGAGTGGGAGATTCTATATTTATATTGTGTATGCTAGAATTTGTGTAAGGGACCATATGACATGGTTCAAAATGTTGTTCCAGGTTACTCCCTGGTTGCTCTCTAAACTTGCTTACTGTTACGCTTTTCCTTGTTTTATGATTCAATACTGCTTTATATACTCAGTACATATTCCGTACTGACCCCCTTTCTTCGAGGCGGGGGGGGGGGGGGGGGGGGGGGGGCTGCGTTTCATGCCCGCAGGTACAGATAGTCAGTTTGGTGACCCTTCAGCATAGGACTTCTATTCAGCTGTCTTGGAGAGCTTCGTTGTTCCGGAGTTTAGACTTTTGGTACAGATCTTATGATATATATATATATATATATATATATATATATATATATATATATATATATATATATATGTATGTATGTATGTTTATCCAGGGGTACGACGGGGCCCTGTCCCGTCATATTTCGCCATTCGTACTCTTAGAGGTCTGTTGACATATGTGTGGGTTGTGTATGGGTTGTGTTCAGCTGTGTCTATGCGATGCGCTGTGGTAAGATGTTCGTCTATAGTGGCAGCCTCGTCGACTTGCATACGATGTTGATATGTGATGGCATCCTTGTCGGCTTACGTATTATTTCATGATATATGACTAGTTGTGACTCCTCAGGAGACAGTGATCTGAAAACATATATATATATATATATATATATATATATATATATATATATATATATATATATGTGTGTGTGTGTGTGTGTGTGTGTGTGACGATGTTACAAACTATGCAGTTCCTTTACAAGTTTCTGTATTGTCGTAGTTTCAGTTTGGTGTTTTATGTAACAGGTTGGTATACGGGTGTCCAGTTCGGGCACTAGTCATGGCCCACGGGGTTGGGTCGTGACACTCGACGCAAGTATGACTCTATACGTGTGATAGTAGATAGACTCACAAAGTCAGCTCATTTCTTACCGGTCAGAACGACCTATGTGGCAGAAGATTATGCGAGGCTTTATGTTAAGGAGATAGTGAGACTCCATGGTGTCGCGGTATCTATTATCTCCGATAGAGGGACTCAGTTTACAACTAATTTTTGGAAGTCTTTCCAAGAGGGTTTAGGGACCCAAGTGAGCCTTTGCACGACATTTCACCCGCAGACTGATGGACAAGCTGAGCGTACCGTTCAGACTCTTGAAGATATGTTGCGGGCATGTATGATAGATTTTGGAGGGGATTGGGATGATCACCTGCCACTCATTGAATTTGCTTACAATAATAGTTATCATTCTAGCATTCAAATGGCACCATATGAAGGTTTATATCGGCAAAAGTGTAGACCCCCAATTGGGTGGTTTGAAACAGGAGAGGCTAAATTGATAGGGCCAGACTTGGTCCAGCAAGCCATAGAGAAAGTCAAACTCATACAAGATCGGTTATTGGGAGCTCAAAGTCGTCAAAAGTCCTATGCTGATAATCATCGAAGAGACTTCGAGTTCCAAGTTAAAGATTGGGTATTCTTGAAAGTATCACCAATGAAGGGGGTAATGAGATTTGGCAGAAAGGGGAAGCTTAGCCCCCAATATATTGGGCCTTACGAGATTGTGCGCAAAGTTGGTAAAGTGGCCTACGAATTGGATCTACCTCCGGACTTGGAGTCAGTCCATCCAGTTTTCCATGTCTCGATGCTTCGAAAATGTGTTGGAGATCCTACTAGGATCGTGTCAGTAAATGATGTCCAAGTGACAGAAAAGCTGACTTATGAAGAGGTACCCATTGCCATACTAGATAGGCAAGTACGAAGGCTTAGAAACAAAAAAGTGGCCTCAGTTAATGTTTTATGGAGAAGTAGTAAATGAGAAGAAATGACATGGGAAGCGGAAGAAAGTATGCGATCCAAGTACCCACATTTATTTCAGCCCTAGGAAGAGATCCAAGATGAGACGTCAAGATCATAAGGGACATGTTTTCCTTTTATGCTTCTTGGTCGTGTGTGGCCAAATTTTATTGCTATTATGTTGTGGCCCTGTGAGGCATTGTTATTATGGGTTGTTGTGATAGGATGGTAGTGCCTTATTATAGGGAGACTTTAGCGAAACTTTCATAGAATCCCCGAGCGCTTAACATTCGAGGACGAATGTTCTTAAGGGGGGAAGAATGTTACACCTCAGAAAATCTTCCGCTGATGCACAAGTGAATAGACTATTGAAGAGTACGAGTATACGGTACTTCAATGAGTAAGAAATGACATTTGGCGACCCTAAGTAAGATTTCAAAGACATCCGATGTTAGACGAGAAAGTTGTCAAGAGAAAGCAAGGCATACGATAGGTATCAGAGAGGCATTACGAGAAACGAGTTAACGAGGCTTTAATGATGTCTTGGAGAATAGATATAACGTCCTTTAGATTGGTATTAAGGTGTTGAACAAGTGTTAAGAAGGTTCCATAGGGATTGGAGATCAAACGAGTCGACGAAACGAGCTTTGGAATCACTGGGGATTATACGGCCAAACATACTGGCCGTATAAATTATACGGTCCGTATGTTTGGGACCGTATAATCAACCCAAAATGGCATAACTTTCTGGACCAAATATACGGCCAAACATACGGCCCGCATAATTTGTACGGACCGTATGTTGGTCCGTATATACAGTCGGGACTGAAATGGTTCATTAAATAAAGGGACGAAGTCTTATTTCATTTCACTTCCATATCACACCCCTTCACTCTAAAACATCTCTATACATTTATTCCACAAGAATTCAAGAATTATTAGTGATCAACAACATAAATCAAGTGAATCAAGTGTAAGAAAACCCATTAAAGATCATTCAAGTTAAGGAATCTCATTGGAGATGAACTAGGGTTTTTGCTCAAGTGGAGTATTGTCAACACAGGCTTGTTCCTACCACATCTAAGGTAAGATTTATGGTATATCTATGTTTTTTAAGGTATTTGAGAGTTGAAATACTCTGATTGTAGAAGGATATAGAAAAATGGGTCATGAATGTGAAATTGTGCCATTTTGAGTAATAGTTTGAATTGAGTTATGATTCTTGATGTGTTGTGATATAAATAGGTTATAAATGATGTTGAGAACATGGGATGAGCAAATGTATATGAATGAACGTAGTCGTGTGTTATGACCATGGATATGGGTGATTGAAAGTAAATTGAGAAATGAGGATAATGTGGATGAATAATGACTATTGTTATAGTATTGTGAATGTATTATTGACGTTTGGGAGTTGATATCCGCTATGGAGGAATGTCGTATAAATAAAGGAGATGCTGTCCGATTTTCTCTAGTTTAGTCATGTATGCTAGCTATCGATTTCTAATGATAGTATGACTTTAATAAAGGTAGAAACGTGAGCTTCGGAGGAGAACGTGCAAGTGTAGAATAGTTGAACGGAAAGGTATGTAAGGCCAACCCTTCTTTCATAAAGCAAGGTTCTTTGGCCAAACATCTAAATCTTCCATAAGTTTATGATGTCTTTCAAATGATTCGATCTTCCGAGCTAGTAATCTCACGATTTTTGATACGCTACGATTGTTCTATGTTCCTCATATGACGAGTAAGCCTATAAAGACAGATGTAATGAATGACGATAATAGTGATAATGATATTGATGACGGCTATAATGGTAATAGCGATGACGATAACGATGACGATGATGATAGTGATGATAATAGTAAAGATGCTTATGAGCTAATATGTATATGTATCTATGTATGACGATTATGGAATCCCGAGCTTATAAGGCCGGGTAGAATAAGTATGTATATGATTATATAATGCGCGCACACCTCTTCAGATGGTACGGATAACCCTGACGCCTTGGTAGGGCCTGGTAGATGTGACCCTAAAGCCTTGGTAGGGTCAGGTATGTGTAACCTTGCGGCTTGGTTGGCCAAGTATGTATGAAACTCCAATCCTTCATGGTCGGGTATGCTATGAAAATGCTATGTATATGATATGATTATGTATATGAGATAGATACGAGTATGAATACGAATATGATACGATTATGAATGTGACTAAGGGTATGTATACGAATGCGAGTACAAATGTGGAACAGATACGGGTATGGATGTATTTATACAAATACGCATTAGAAATGGAAAGTTCCTATGAAGGGCAAGTAAGTCCTTATAATGATGATATTACTATCTCCCATCCTATGTTATTTCTTATGTTGTCCATTATGCTTCTATGTTGATGTTGATCATGCTTTACATACTCAGTACATTCTTCGTACTGACGTCCTTTTGTTTGTGCACGCTGCGTCATGCCCGCAGGTGCACAGGGAGACAGACTTGATCCATAGCTACATTCTCAGGGACTACATAGCAGAGCTCCACTTCATTCGGAGCTATAGCTTTTGGGTACTTATTCTTTTGTGTACATAATTATGGGCATAGCAGCGTCCTGTCCTGCCTATATGATATGTTATACTCTCCTTAGAGGCTTGTAGGCATGTGTATATGGTTAGGTATGTCTGGCCTTGTCAGCCTATATTTTGGATTTCATTTTGTTAGCCTTGTCGGCTTATGTACATTGATAGGGGCATAAATGTCAATGATGATATAAAAGGTATTGTTGTCCAATGGGACTAGTACGATTGATGGATAGAAATGTATGTATAAATATATGGCTCACCTGGATGTAAGTGTAAAGGTACGATAAGGGGTTCCCGGGTGGGATAGCACCGGGTGCTCGTCGCGGCCCCTAGTCGGGTCGTGACAGAAAGATATCCCTAAGACGACCTTCAGAACAAGATACGATCATTTTGAGTTCAGAGTAATGCCGTTTGGGCTAACTAATGCACCGGCAGTATTTATGGATTTGGTGAACAATGTATTCAGGCCCTTCTTAGATTTATTTGTGATTGTATTCATCTACGATATCTTGGTGTATTCTAGGTCCGAGGCAGAACATGTGGTGCATTTGCGTACTGTCCTTAGAGTTCTTCAAACTCAGGAGTTGTTTGCCAAATTTTCTAAGTGTGAGTTTTGGTTGAACTCAGTGACCTTCGTGGGGCACATTATTTCAACTAATGGTATTCGGGTAGATAACCAAACGATTGAGGCCGTGAAAACTTGGCCAAGGCCCACAACTCCTACGGAAGTTCGTAGTTTTCTGGGCTTGGCAGATTATTACAGGAGATTTTTAGAAGGTTTTTCATCTGTTTCAGCCCCATTAACGAAGCTAACCCAGAATTCAGCTAAATTTCAGTGAAATGATGCTTGTGAATGCAGTTTTCAGAAATTTAAAGATAGGTTAACCTCAGCTTTAGTCTTGAAACTCCCAGAAGGGCCAGATGGTTATGTTGTATACTGTGATGCTTCAGGAATTGGGCTAGGCTATGTGTTAATGCAACATGGTTAGGTGATTGCGTATGCTTCAAGACAGTTACGGAAACATGAGAAGAATTATCCAACCTATGACTTTGAATTGGCTGCAGTGATTCATGCATTGAAGATGCGGAGACATTATTTATATGGTGTCCACGTTGATATTTATACCGATCATAAAAGCCTTCAGTATATCTTCAAGCAGAAAGAGTTGAATTTACGGCAACGACGATGGTTGGAATTGCTAAAAGACTATGATGTTGATATCCTGTATCACCCCGGAAAAGCGAATGTTATGGTTGCTGCTCTTAGCCGTAGATCTATGGGAAATTTGTGTAATGTTGGGCCAGAGAAAAGAGAAATGGCTCGTGAGCTCCAGCAGTTAGCTAGCCTAGGAGTTCGAGTAGTGGACTCAGGTAGCATGGGAGCTACCATTTAGAATTCAGCAATTTCGTCGCTAGTAGTGGAAGTGAAAGAGCGTCAATACGAAGATCCCATTCTAATTCATTACAGAAATACCCTCCCTCAAAAGGAGAAGTCATCATTTGAGACTTCTGGAGATGGAGTTCTCCGATTCCGAGGCAGGTTATGTGTTCCTGATGTTAAAGGATTACGCCACCAAATATTGAGAAAAGCTCATTGTTCCCGTTATTCTGTCCACCCCAGAGCAACAAAAATGTATCATGATCTTAAAGCTATATATTGGTGGAATGGAATGAAGAAAGATATAGCGGAATTTGTAGCGCAATGTTCCAACTGTCAACAAGTGAAAATCGAGCACCAAAAGCCGCGCAGATTGTTGCAATCTATAGAAATTCCAACGTGGAAATGGGAAGTAATTAACGTGGACTTCATTATAGGCTTACCCCGTTGGGTGGTTTGAAGTAGGAGAGACTAAATTGATAGGGCCAGACTTGGTCCAGCAAGCCATAGAGAAAGTTAAGCTCATACAGGATCGGCTACTAGCAACTCAGAGTCGTCAAAAGTCCTATGTGGATAATCGTCGAAGGGACTTAGAGTTCCAAGTGAAAGATTGGGTATTCTTAAAAGTGTCGCCAATGAAGGGTGTAATGAGATTTGGAAAAAAGGGGAATCTTAGGCCCCGATACATTGAGCCTTATGAGATTGTGCGCAAGGTAAGCAAAGTGGCTTACGAGCTAGATCTACCCCCTGCTTTGGAGTCAGTTCACCCAGTTTTTCATGTCTCGATGCTCCGTAAATGTGTTTGATATCCTACTAGAATCGTGCCTATAGATGATGTTCAAGTAACGGAAAAGTTGACGTATGAAGAAGTGCCCATTGCCATACTAGATAGGCAAGTACGGAGACTAAGAAATAAATAAGTAGCCTCAGTTACGGTCTTATGGAGAAATAATAACCGAGAAAAAATGACTTGGGAGGCGGAAGAAAATATGAAGTTCAAGCGCCTGCACTTATTTCAGCCCCCAGAAGAGATCCAAGATGAAACATCAAGATTATGAGGTATTTATGCTCTCTTTTATGCATATAGGTCGTGTGTGGCCAAACTTTATTGCTTTTATGTTGTGGCCCTCTGAGGCATTTTTATTATGGTCTGTTGTGATAGGATGGTAGTGCCATAATACAGGAGAAACTCTAGCAAAATTTTCATAGAATTCCCGAGCACTTAACATTCGAGGACGAATGTTCTAAAAGGGGGAAGAATTTTACACCTCGAAATATTTCACGTTGATGCACAGTGGGTAGACTAATGAAGGGCACGAAGTATACGATGTTTCAATAAGTAAGAAATAGCATTTGATGATCCTAATTGATATTTCAAAGACATTCGAGGTAAGAGAAGAAAGTTTGTCAAGAAATGCAAAGTATACGTTATGTATCGGAAAGGATTTACGAGTAACAAGTTAATGATGTCATGGAGAAGATTTATAACATCCCTTAGATTGTTAATGAGGTGTTAAACAAGTGTTAAGAAGGTTCCATAAGGATTAGAGATCGAACGAGTCGACAAGAACGAGTTTCGGAAAAACTGGGCATTATACTGTCCAACATACTGGCCGTATAAAATATACTGGCCGTATGTTAGGCCGTATATTCTGCCCAGAATGGCAGCCCTCACTGGACCAAAGGTACGGCCATACATACGGTCTATATAAATTATACGGACCGTATGTTGGTCCATGAAACCGAAGCGGGACAGATTGTGAGTTATTAAAAAGGGGACCCAAGTTCATTTCATTTTCACTCTCCTTCTCTCAAGAACTCTCTAGAATATTTCCCACACCCCTTCCACAAGAATTCAAAGGAAATTGATGATCAACTTCATCATACCAAGAAATTCAAGTGCAAGAAATACATTAAGGTTCATCCAAGACAAGAAATCCAAGTGGAAGTGGAACTAGGGTTTTGCTCAAGTGAAGTGTTTCCACCTAAAGTCCATTCCTACACCATCTAAGGTAAGTTTTATGGTCATTCCATGTTTTTTAAAGTATTGAGGTGTTATATCCCGTAATTTTGCATATTCGGGAAATTTGAAACAATTGTGCCTTGTGAGAAATAAGGCCATATTTTGAATTTAATTAATATATATGTTGCTCATGAAAAATGTTTATGTGGAAATATCGAGAAAGGCTAAGGGCAGAATTGGGAATTTCGGAAATTAGTTTCGCGGATTACAAAATATGGACCATAACCAATTGGGCTCAAAAAACAAACAAGAGGCCCAAATTAAAAGGGGTGGCCGGCCATGGCTATGGGAAAAGGCCCAAGCCCATGAGCCAATTAATTCAAGACTAACCATTAAATAAAGGGCCATTCATCTTTTTCATTTAGAAGTTTCAAGAACACAAAACTTGAGCACAAAAGAGAGAGGGTTTCGGCTAGAGAGAGGAAGAGAAAGAAAAAAAATTTAGCTCATCAATTCTTGGTCCAAAAATCATAATCTTCTAGTATTCCTATTAAGTTGGAAACCCTCTTCAATGTGATACAAATTTGGAAGCAAAAGAGTACTTTTTTTACAAAGTGGAAATTCTTGAAAAAGGTAAGAATTCTACTCTTTTTATCTTGGAAGAAGTTTATATATATGTTGTAGTATATGGAAGTGAATGTAAAGTATGAGAATTTTGTGTTACGGGTATGTGGGTGTGTGGCCGAAAATGGGTAAATGGAGAGGGATGATCAAAATTTTATTTATTATGTTAATTGTGTTGTAATGGCCTTTTAATGCAAATGGAAGAATTCTAATTTAAGTTGGCATGAAAAATTGTTGTTAAGTTGTTATAGGAAATTTTGTGATTTTATTGTAAATTTATGTAATTATGGAAATGGGATTGCTAAGGTGTAAATTGTGGTTGTTGTTGATGAAATGGGAAGATGAAAAATGTGTTGTGAATGTTGTGTTAAAGGTTGGAGATTTCGGATGAATTCTAGTCTTGGTGGATTTTTGTATACTTTGTAAAATGGTATGAAATGCGCTTAAATTGCACTTGAATGGTCTTGAATTGGTAATGAATGTGTAAGTGTCGATATTTGCTTGAAAAATCCGTAGTTGAATGGAATGTCGGTGAATTACGTTGGAAAGGAAGGTTACTAATGTGGAATGCGTTTTAAATTGGTTTTGATGTTATTGGTTTGGTTGTTGGTATTGTTGGTATGGTTGTTGATGAATTTGGACGAGTTTAATTCTCGGGGATGTTGAATTTACAGGGGAGGTGCTGCCGAAATTTCGGTAGACAAATACTGCTTAGAATTAAAATTCTAAGTACTTGTAGCTAATTTTTGGAAATTAATAATATTATTGTAGATATTGGAGAGCCCGAGACTTGAGTCGGGATTTGTTTGGCGAGTGATCGAGATTTGGTAGTGAGCGATCGAGGTATGTAAAGCCTATCTTTCTTTCTTTTGGCATGACCTTTATGAAATGAACAAATGAAATATATGTATGCTTCTAAAGGAAAATTCCATTCTTAGAGCCATTAGGATGGCCGATGTCTTTGATCTCCCCAAATTATTTCATATGATTTGCTACGAAATTATGATGTCCAGAAGATTCTAGTTGGTATGTTCCGAATGATGTCCGAAAAATATTTGAAATGGTCAAATATTGGATACATGTATTTTGATATGATTCTTAGGCTCCATTTGATTTTCTCCATAACGTTCCTTGGAAGCTCCTTATTATAAACGATACTTGAATTTATAAGTATGACTTATGAAATATTTTTAGAAGGTTCAGTACTTCGAAAATTTGTAATTCTCTCATACTAATCCCAATCGATCCGAATCTTGTTTTGAGCATTCAGATGTCTGTAAAAATATTTGGCTATCGAGTTTGAATATGTATAATCTGGATATGTGCAGATGATTTTTAAGGCTTCGTTGGAAGTACTCTATAATGTTATTTGAAAGCTCCTTAAAAATGAATGATACCTAATTTTCAAGAAAATGACCTATGAAGGGTTTTCGAAAGTTTTGTAATTTGAAAGTTCGTAACTTTTGTATACTAATTCCGATGGACTCGATGCTTACCTTGAGCCTTCTAATATCAGTATGTATATGTATTTATTCGTCGAATCTTGGAATTCATTTAAATATGTATATGCATATGGTTTCCGCACTACTCCGCTCGTGCCTACTACTATGATATCATTCGCCGGATCCCGGGCCGCTTTTTTTATCGTGCGCACTATGTGATATTCGGCAGTATGATGTGTTGCGGTTCCCGAGACCTCGCCATAGGGCCGGGTACCGCTTATATATGGTGTTATGATGTGATATGGCTTATGATATGTTCTGATGTTTTGACATGATGGGATGATATGATATGTTCGGGGATTGTACGGAGATTTGAAACCTTCTGGAGTATGATGTGTTGTGGCGCCAGTGTCGGAGTGGCGAACACGTTCCTGAGCCTTATGCATGATTTTTATTTGCATTACTTATGTTTGTAAAGCAGGTTTGATATACTCATTCTGTAATCGCTTTCCATACTCCTCATTTCAGTTCTGATTTGGATTACTTTACTTCCTGCTTTACATACTCAGTACATATTTCGTACTGACCTCCCTTTCTTCGGGGGATGCGTTTCATGCCCGCAGGTACAGACGTTTGTTCTGGTGACCCGCCAGTGTAGGATACATTCTGCTACTTTGGAGTGCTCCTTTGACTCGGAGCCCATACCTTTGGTAAAGACCTCTCATTGTATATGTCTCTTATATATGTAAGACTATCTGGGGTACGGCAGGGCCCTGTCCCGTCATATGTTTCTGTTATGTTTTGTAGAGGCCTGTAGTCATATATGTGGGTCATGGGTCATGTTTGTTCGTATGTGATTATGATCTGCGTCTTAATGCGGCCCCGTTTACTATTATGGCCAAAACGGCTCATTTGTCTGTATATGCATATATATATCTGGCGATGTGTATTCCGCCAATCTATTGGATTTGGATATGATGTTTCTGTACGGGTGACCGCTTAGGATGATATTTGTTTTCAATATTTTGCTTAAAATGACGTATGTTAAGTTTGAATGAATTTTGCTATGTCGATCTGGTACGTAAGTCAGTTTGGGTGTCCAAATAGGGCACCAGTCGCGGCCCACGGGGCTGGGTCGTGACAGAAGTGGTATCAGAGCGGTTTGTCCTCGTAATGTCTACAGGCCGTGTCTAGTAGAGTCTTGTTTATCGGTGTGTTTTGCACCACATCTATAAATAGGAGGTACAGGACATTTAGGGTGTTACCTTTATTTGGATCTTAGATCGTGCGATAGAGCCCAGCCATAGGAAATGAAATTCCTTTCTACTAACCCTTCATTTCAGCTGGAGAACGGTATCGACAGAAGAGGGTGGCTGATGATATTGGAAGCTGCGTTGTACACAGGTAAGTAACGGTGCGAAAAGGGACATGTTGGATAAGGTAAGAATATCGAGATATGATTGAAAAATATGGTTGAAGAATGAAAGATAAGGTAAACAGGAAAGTGTAACAGGTGCAGTTTGAGTTGGACATGTGAGGTAAATCTCGACATCTTTATATTTTTACTTGAAATTGTTAGCCCTGTGTGGCTATGATACGGTATGATACATACGTATATATGTTGGCCCTGTGAGGCATTGTTGGTATTTCTTGTGTGCAGGTTTTGGGATAGTAAGAAGTACAGAGGAACCTCTGCCCAAATTTTTGCAGAAATATGAAAAGGAGAATGAGATATAAGTTCTTAATATGTCTTGAAAGTCGATACCGATTGGGTTAATCTATTATGTTGGATTAAAGCTTAAGAGATACCCTCCATGTCATTCGTAAGAAGCATCATCCTTATTTGGGAAATTTTATTTCGAGAAAGCATATATGAGCATTGAATTCACAATTCATTTAAACGGACAAGATTACGTTCCAACCACATTTTGCTTTAGAAAAAGCCTATGTTGAAGGGCAAAAATGTCCGGCGATTAAGTTTCGCCTTATTTGAAGAATACAAAGCGTATGACAAGCAGTTGGAAATTAAGTGATTCGCTAATGACTCATAAAAAACAATGGAGGTAAACTATGTGAATTAAGTACTAAGAAGTTTTGTGGTGCTTGTCGGACTCTAGTTTTCTTCTGCTGGTGGTTGGAGAATACCTTATAGTAACATTTTATCAGTTCTCACCGACTAATTGGAGGTGGAATTTATGGAATAAAAATTTAAACTTGTGGGCTGTCTAGGATCATATATTTCATGTGTTGTTGGCGAAGTACTAAAGACGATCTAGGAAAAGGTGAGCAACAAGACAGAACAAATACCAGAAATGACTGGTGTGATAAGAATAATAAAAAAAAGAGATAAACAGAATATGATTTGGAATTGAGAAAAGGCTTACATAGAAGTTGTATTTTCTGAAGGATACGGGAATAGCATGAGATTCCTCGTGCACGAAATAAAAGATTGACATAGACTGGAGAAATGAAAGAAATACTAAAGGAAGTACCCAAGACGGACGTAATTAATTGAGTATGAGTATAGATAAAAAGGGGAAACATATGGTTATAGAATTAAAGATGCAGTGCGACAAAACGATAATAAGACAAGACCACTATTAAGACAATTCGACATGATTTCGGGAAAGCTAGAAGTTAGCATTTGAAATACTACAAGAGAGAAAGAGCATGAGGCATAAAAGAGTACTGCGTATATGCGACTTCACTTCGGGAATAGTGAAGTGTTTAAAGGACAAGGATTGTGGATTTGCGAAACAACTGATGTATTGTGAATTTATCAGAAGAAACAGATGATATTCGTTGGGATAAAGATAGTATTATAAGAAGGTTTGGGACATTTATCATTAGAATATAAGTGCTACCTAATGGAGAATTTGAAACGACTATAAGCACTAGCTAATTACTTATCGTAATAAATGGAACGTGGCGGCGGATAAATTGCTACATTAATTACATTACTTGAGTGCCAGCCATCTGATAAGATTTTGTACTATATAATCGAGAGTTCTCATCGCCTCGTGATTTTGTTAAGGTCTCGTACGAAGATAATCAAGTTATAGATTATAAAGAGAAGACATGGATATGGTATAAGAACAACCCCAAATGGGGGGGAAGCGGGTGAGAGTAAAGTAAGTATAAATGGAAACAATTGACACACAGAAGATCGAAGCTGTAAAGAATTGGCCTAGGCCTACGACACCGGCTGAGGTACGCAGTTTTCCGGGCTTGGCCGGATATTACAGGAGATTTGTGGAGAGTTTCACTTCTATTGCAGCACCATTAACAAAGCTAACTCAGAAGGCAGCAAAATTTCAGTGGACCGATACTTGTGAACGCAGCTTCTAGTTGCTGAAGGAAAAATTAATTACAGCTCCAGTTCTAGCTCTTCCAGAGGGATCAGATGGGTATGTCATCTATTGTGACGCTTCTGGTATTGGGATAGGTTGTGTACTAATGCAGCACGGTCGAGTTATAGCTTATGCTTCCCGGCAGCTCAGACCACACGAGAGAAATTATCGGACTCATGATCTGGAATTAGCCGCGGTGATTCATACTTTGAAGATATGGCGGCATTACTTATATGGGGTTCATGTTGATATTTATACGGATCACAAAAGCCTCCAGTATATTTTTAAGCAAAAGGAGTTAAATTCGCGACAAGGAAGATGGCTCGAATTACTGAAAGATTATGACGTCGATATTCTGTATCGTCCTGGAAAAGCTAATGTTGTGGCAGACGCACTTAGTCGCAAATCTATGGGCAGTTTGATCGACGTGCAATCAGAGAAGAGGAAATTAATTCGTGAAATTCATCAGTTAGCCAGCCTTGGAGTCCGTTTGGCCGATTCTGGAAATATTGAGGTTTCTGTCCGAGAAGTTACTGAATCATCGATTACGGAAGAAGTAAAATGACGTCAGTTCGAGGATCCTATTTTGGTACAGTACAGAGATGTGACCCTTAATAAAGAAAGGACCCAATTCGAGATGTCACCTGACGGGGTGTTGCTATATAGTGGCAGGTTATGTGTGCCTGACGTTGCAGGACTGCGGCGACAGATTATGGGAGAGGCACATTGTGCTCGGTATTCTGTTCATCCTGGATCCACTAAAATGTACCACGATCTCAGATGCTTATATTGGTGGGATGGTATGAAAAAAGATATTGCAGAGTTCGTTGCTCAGTGCCCAAATTGCCAGCAAGTTAAGATCGAGCATTAAAAGCCCAGTGGATTGTTACAGGAAATGGAAATCCCAACTTGGAAATGGGAAATAATCAATATGGATTTCATTACAGTTTTACCGCGCACTCCACGCAGGTATGATTCTATATGGGTTATTGTTGATAGACTGACGAAATCAACCCATTTTCTTCCGGTTAGAACCACTTATTCGGCTGAGGATTATGCCCGGTTGTATATTAAAGAAATAGTAAGGCTTCACGGAGTTCCTATATCTATTATAGCCGACAGAGGTGCTCAGTTTACAGCAAATTTCTGGAGGTCATTTCAGGAGGGATTGGGGACTCAGGTGAGTCTTAGTACAGCATTCCATCCTCAGTCCGACGGACAGGCCGAGCGTACTATTCAGACGCTGGAAGATATGCTACGAGCCTGTGTTATTGATTTCAGAGGTAGTTGGAATGATCAGTTGCCGCTTATTAAATTTTCTTATAATAGTAGTTATCATTCCAGCATTCAGATGGCGCCGTTTGAAGCCTTATATGGTAGAAAATGCAGATCTCCGATTGGTTGGTTCGATGTGGGTGAAACTAAATTGATTGGTCCAGATATAGTCCAGCAGGCAGTCGATAAGGTGAAACTCATTCGAGAGCGGTTGTTAGCAGCCCAGAGTCGACAGAAATCATATGCAGATAATGACGTCGACCTTTAGAGTTTCAGATTGGTGAATGGATATTTCTGAAGGTGTCGCCTATGAAAGGGTAATGCGATTCGGCAGAAAGGGAAAGCTCAGTCCGCGATATATTGGGCCTTATCAGATTATTCGGAAGATAGGCGAGGTCGCCTACGAACTAGACTTACCATCCGATCCGGAGGCAGTACATCAGGTATTTCATGTGTCAATGCTCCGTAAATGTATTAGTGATCCTTCCAGAGTATTCCCCATAGAAGATATTCGGGTAACGGAGGAATTGTCTTATGAAGAACAACCTGTAGCTATTCTGGATCGTCAGGTGAGGAGACTACGCACCAAAAGATGTACCTTCTGTTAAGTTCTTGTGGCGAAACAATAATAGAGAAGAAATGACCTGGGAAGCAGAGGACGAGATGAAGAAGAAGTACCCTCACCTATTTCCTATGCCTACAGGTAATCTAAATTCTGTAATCGGTTATATTGATTGGTGAATGATTTATATGTGCTACCCATAAAAAAATAAACTCCCCCAAAATGCTTGTAAGACCTATAAGGTTAGTTTAACATTCGAGGACGAATGTTCTAAAGGGGGGGAGGATGTTATATCCCGTAATTTTACATATTCGGGAAATTTAAAACAATTGTGACTTGTGAGAAATAAGGCCATATTTTGACTTTAATTAATATATATGTTGCTCATGAAAAATGTTGATGTGGAAATATCGAGGAAGGCTAAGGGCAGAATTAGAAATTTCGGAAATTAGTTTCGCGGATTACAAAATATGGACCATAACCAATTGGGCTAAAAAAAAAAACAAGAGGCCCAAATTAAAAGGGGTGGCCGGCCATGGCTATGGGAAAAGGCCCAAGCCCATGAGCCAATTAATTCAAGACTAACCATTAAATAAAGGGCCATTCATCTTTTTCATTTAGAAGTTTCAAGAACACAAAACTTGAGCACAAAAGAGAAAGGGTTTCGGCTATAAAGAGGAAGAGAAAGAAAAACAATTTAGCTCATCAATTCTTGGTCCAAAAATCATAATCTTCTAGTATTCCTATTAAGTTGGAAACCATCTTCAATGCGATACAAATTTGGAAGCAAAAGAGTACTTTTTTTACAAAGTGGAAATTCTTGAAAAAGGTAAGAATTCTACTCTTTTTATCTTGGAAGAAGTTTATATATATGTTGTAGTATATGGAAGTGAATGTAAAGTATGAGAATTTTGTGTTATGGGTATGTGGGTGTGTGGCCGAAAATGGGTAAATGGAGAGGGATGATCAAAATTTTATTTATTATGTTAATTGTGTTGTAATGGCCTTTTAATGCAAATGGAAGAATTCTAATTTAAGTTGGCATGAAAAATTGTTGTTAAGTTGTTATAGGAATTTTGTGATTTTATTGTAAATTTATGTAATTATGGAAATGGGATTGCTAAGGTGTAAATTGTGGTTGTTGTTGATGAAATGGGAAGATGAAAAATGTGTTGTGAATGTTGTGTTAAAGGTTGGAGATTTCGGATGAATTCTAGTCTTGGTAGATTTTTGTATAATTTGTAAAATGGTATGAAATGCGCTTAAATTGCACTTGAATGGTCTTGAATTGGTAATGAATGTGTAAGTGTCGATATTGGCTTGAAAAATCCGTAGTTGAATGGAATGTCGGTGAATTACGTTGGAAAGGAAGGTTACTAATGTGGAATGTGTTTTAAATTGGTTTTGATGTTATTGGTTTGGTTGTTGGTATTGTTGGTATGGTTGTTGATGAATTTGGCCGAGTTTAATTATCGGGGATGTTGAATTTACAGGGGAGGTGCTGCCGAAATTTCGGTAGACAAATACTGCTTGAAATGGCCAAAGATTGGATACATGTATTTTGATATGATTCTTAGGCTCCGTTTGATTTGCTCCATAACGTTCCTTGGAAGCTCCTTATTATAAACGATACTTGAATTTATAAGTATGACTTATGAAATATTTTTAGAAGGTTCAGTACTTCGAAAATTTGTAATTCTCTCATACTAATCCCAATCGATCCGAATCTTGTTTTGAGCATTCAGATGTCTGTAAAAATATTTGGCTATCGAGTTTGAATATGTATAATCTGGATATGTGCAGATGATTTTTAAGGCTTCGTTGGAAGTACTCTATAATGTTATTTGAAAGCTCCTTAAAAATGAATGATACCTAATTTTCAAGAAAATGACCTATGAAGTGTTTTCGAAAGTTTTGTAATTTGAAAGTTCGTAACTTTTGTATACTAATTCCGATGGACTCGATGCTTACCTTGAGCCTTCTAATATCAGTATGTATATGTATTTATTCGTCGAGTCTTGGAATTCATTTAAATATGTATATGCATATGGTTTCCGCACTACTCCGCTCGTGCCTACTACTATGATATCGTTCGCCGGATCCCGGGCCGCTTTTTTTATCGTGCGCACTATGTGTTATTCGACAGTATGATGTGTTGCGATTCCCGAGACCTCGCCATAGGGCCGGGTACCGCTTATATATGGCGTTATGATGTGATATGGCTTATGATATGTTCTGATGTTTTGACATGATGGGATGATATGATATGTTCGGGGATTGTACGGAGATTTGAAACCTTCTGGAGTATGATGTGTTGTGGCGCCAGTGTCGTAGTGGTGACCACGTTCCTGAGCCTTATGCATGATTTTTATTTGCATTACTTATGTTTGTAAAGCAGGTTTGATATACTGATTCTTTAACCGCTTTCCATACTCCTCATTTCAGTTCTGATTTGGATTACTGTATTTCCTGCTTTACCTACTCAGTACATATTTCGTACTGACATCCCTTTCTTCGGGGGCTGCGTTTCATGCCCGCAGGTACAGACGTTTGTTCTGGTGACCCGCCAGTGTAGGATACATTCTGCTACTTTGGAGTGCTCCTTTGACTCGGAGCCCATACTTTTGGTAAAGACCTCTCATTGTATATGTCTCTTATATATGTAAGACTATCTGGGGTACGGCGGGGCCCTGTCCCGTCATATGTTTCTGTTATGTTTTTTAGTGGCCTGTAGCCATATATGTGGGTCATGGGTCATGTTTGTTCGTATGTGATTATGATCTGCGTCTTAATGCGGCCCCGTTTACTATTATGGCCAAAACGGCTCATTTGTCTGTATATGCATATATATATCTGGCGATGTGTATTCCGCCAATCTATTGGATTTGGATATGATATTTCTGTACGGGTGACCGCTTAAGATGATATTTGTTTTCAATATTTTGCTTAAAATGACGTATGTTAAGTTTGAATGAATTTTGCTATGTCGATCTGGTACGTAAGTCAGTTTGGGTGTCCAAATAGGGCACCAGTCGCGGCCCACGGGGCTGGGTCGTGACAGAAGTGGTATCAGAGCGGTTTGTCCTCGGAATGTCTACAGGCCGTGTCTAGTAGAGTCTTGTTTATCGGTGTGTTTTGCACCACATCTATAAATAGGAGGTACAGGACATTTAGGGTGTTACCTTTATTTGGATCTTAGATCGTGCGATAGAGCCCAGCCATAGGAAATGAAATTCCTTTCTACTAACCCTTCATTTCAGCTGGAGAATGGTATCGACAGAAGAGGGTGGCTGATGATATTGGAAGCTGCGCTGTACACAGGTAAGCAGCGGTGAGAAAAGGGACATGTTGGATAAGGTAAGAATATCGAGATATGATTGAAAAATATGGTTGAAGAATGAAAGATAAGGTAAACAGGAAAGTGTAACAGGTGCAGTTTGAGTTGGACATGTGAGGTAAATCTCGACATCTTTATATTTTAACTTGAAATTGTTAGCCCTGTGTGGCTATGATACGGTATGATACATACGTATATATGTTGGCCCTGTGAGGCATTGTTGGTATTTCCTGTGTGCAGGTTTTGGGATAGTAAGAAGTACAGAGTGTTCGATATCCTACTAGAATCGTGCCTATAGATGATGTTCAAGTAACGGAAAAGTTGACGTATGAAGAGGTGCCCATTGCCATACTAGATAGGCAAGTACGGAGACTTAGAAATAAAGAAGTAGCCTCAGTTACGGTCTTATGGAGAAATAATAACCGAGAAGAAATGACTTGGGAGGCGGAAGAAAATATGAAGTTCAAGCGCCTGCACTTATTTCAGCCCCCAGAAGAGATCCAAGATGAAACATCAAGATTATGAGGTATTTATTCTCTCTTTTATGCATATAGGTCGTGTGCGGCCAAACTTTATTGCTTTTATGTTGTGGCCCTGTGAGGCATTTTTATTATGGGCTGTTGTGATAGGATGGTAGTGTCATAATACAGGAGAAACTCTGGCAAAATTTTCATAGAATTCCCGAGCACTTAACATTCGAGGACGAATGTTCTAAAAGGGGGAAGAATTTTACACCTCGAAATATTTCACGTTGATGCACAGTGGGTAGACTAACGAAGGGCACGAATTATACGATGTTTCAATAAGTAAGAAATAGCATTTGATGATCCTAATTGATATTTCAAAGACATTCGAGGTAAGAGAAGAAAGTTTGTCAAGAAAGGCAAAGTATACGTTATGTATCGGAAAGGATTTACGAGTAACAAGTTAATGATGTCTTGGAGAAGAGTTATAACGTCCCTTAGATTGTTAATGAGGTGTTAAACAAGTGTTAAGAAGGTTCCATAAGGATTAGAGATCGAACGAGTCAACAAGAACGAGTTTCGGAAAAACTGGGCATTATACGGTCCAACATACTGGCCGTATAAAATATACTGGCCGTATGTTAGGCCGTATATTCTGCCCAGAATGGCAGCCCTCACTGGACCAAAGGTACGGCCATACATACGGTCTATATAAATTATACGGACCGTATGTTGGTCCGTGAAACCGAAGCGGGACAGATTGTGAGTTATTAAAAAGGGGACCCAAATTCATTTCATTTTCACTCTCCTTCTCTCAAGAACTCTCTAGAATATTTCCCACACCCCTTCCACAAGAATTCAAAGGAAATTGATGATCAACTTCATCAAACCAAGAAATTCAAGTGCAAGAAATACATTAAGGTTCATCCAAGACAAGAAATCCAAGTGGAAGTGGAACTAGGGTTTTGCTCAAGTGAAGTGTTTCCACCTAAAGTCCATTCCTACACCATCTAAGGTAAGTTTTATGGTCATTCCATGTTTTTTAAAGTATTGAGGTGTTATATCCCGTAATTTTGCATATTCGGGAAATTTGAAACAATTGTGACTTGTGAGAAATAAGGCCATATTTTGAATTTAATTAATATATATGTTGCTCATGAAAAATGTTTATGTGGAAATATCGAGAAAGGCTAAGGGCAGAATTGGGAATTTCGGAAATTAGTTTCGCGGATTACAAAATATGGAACATAACCAATTGGGCTCAAAAAACAAACAAGAGGCCCAAATTAAAAGGGGTGGCCGGCCATGGCTATGGGAAAAGGCCCAAGCCCATGAGCCAATTAATTCAAGACTAACCATTAAATAAAGGGCCATTCATCTTTCTCATTTAGAAGTTTCAAGAACACAAAACTTGAGCACAAAAGAGAGAGGGTTTCGGCTAGAGAGAGGAAGAGAAAGAAAAAAAAATTAGCTCATCAATTCTTGGTCCAAAAATCATAATCTTCTAGTATTCCTATTAAGTTGGAAACCCTCTTCAATGTGATACAAATTTGGAAGCAAAAGAGTACTTTTTTTACAAAGTGGAAATTCTTGAAAAAGGTAAGAATTCTACTCTTTTTATCTTGGAAGAAGTTTATATATATGTTGTAGTATATGGAAGTGAATGTAAAGTATGAGAATTTTGTGTTACGGGTATGTGGGTGTGTGGCCGAAAATGGGTAAATGGAGAGGGATGATCAAAATTTTATTTATTATGTTAATTGTGTTGTAATGGCCTTTTAATGCAAATGGAAGAATTCTAATATAAGCTGGCATGAAAAATTGTTGTTAAGTTGTTATAGGAAATTTTGTGATTTTATTATAAATTTATGTAATTATGGAAATGGGATTGCTAAGGTGTAAATTGTGGTTGTTGTTGATGAAATGGGAAGATGAAAAATGTGTTGTGAATGTTGTGTTAAAGGTTGGAGATTTCGGATGAATTCTAGTCTTGGTGGATTTTTGTATACTTTGTAAAATGGTATGAAATGCGCTTAAATTGCACTTGAATGGTCTTGAATTGGTAATGAATGTGTAAGTGTCGATATTTGCTTGAAAAATCCGTAGTTGAATGGAATGTCGGTGAATTACGTTGGAAAGGAAGGTTACTAATGTGGAATGCGTTTTAAATTGGTTTTGATGTTATTGGTTTGGTTGTTGGTATTGTTGGTATGGTTGTTGATGAATTTGGCCGAGTTTAATTCTCGGGGATGTTGAATTTACAGGGGAGGTGCTGCCGAAATTTCGGTAGACAAATACTGCTTAGAATTAAAATTCTAAGTACTTGTAGCTAATTTTTGGAAATTAATGATATTATTGTAGATATTGGAGAGCCCGAGACTTGAGTCGGGATTTGTTTGGCGAGTGATCGAGATTTGGTAGTGAGCGATCGAGGTATGTAAAGCCTATCTTTCTTTCTTTTGGCATGACCTTTATGAAATGAACAAATGACATATATGTATGCTTCTAAAGGAAAATTCCATTCTTAGAGCCATTAGGATGACCGATGTCTTTGATCTCCCCAAATTATTTCATATGATTTGCTACGAAATTATGATGTCCAGAAGATTCTAGTTGGTATGTTCCGAATGATGTCCGAAAAATATTTGAAATGGCCAAAGATTGGATACATGTATTTTGATATGATTCTTAGGCTCCGTTTGATTTTCTCCATAACGTTCCTTGGAAGCTCCTTATTATAAACGATACTTGAATTTATAAGTATGACTTATGAAATATTTTTAGAAGGTTCAGTACTTCGAAAATTTGTAATTCTCTCATACTAATCCCAATCGATCCGAATCTTGTTTTGAGCATTCAGATGTCTGTAAAAATATTTGGCTATCGAGTTTGAATATGTATAATCTGGATATGTGCAGATGATTTTTAAGGCTTCGTTGGAAGTACTCTATAATGTTATTTGAAAGCTCCTTAAAAATGAATGATACCTAATTTTCAAGAAAATGACCTATGAAGTGTTTTCGAAAGTTTTGTAATTTGAAAGTTCGTAACTTTTGTATACTAATTCTGATGGACTCGATGCTTACCTTGAGCCTTCTAATATCAGTATGTATATGTATTTATTCGTCGAGTCTTGGAATTCATTTAAATATGTATATGCATATGGTTTCCGCACTACTCCGCTCGTGCCTACTACTATGATATCGTTCGCCGGATCCCGGGCCGCTTTTTTTATCGTGCGCACTATGTGTTATTCGACAGTATGATGTGTTGCGATTCCCGAGACCTCGCCATAGGGCCGGGTACCGCTTATATATGGCGTTATGATGTGATATGGCTTATGATATGTTCTGATGTTTTGACATGATGGGATGATATGATATGATATGTTCGGGGATTGTACGGAGATTTGAAACCTTCTGGAGTATGATGTGTTGTGGCGCCAGTGTCGGAGTGGCGACCACGTTCCTGAGCCTTATGCATGATTTTTATTTGCATTACTTATGTTTGTAAAGCAGGTTTGATATACTGATTCTTTAACCGCTTTCCATACTCCTCGTTTCAGTTCTGATTTGGATTACTGTACTTCCTGCTTTACATACTCAGTACATATTTCGTACTGACCTCCCTTTCTTCGGGGGCTGCATTTCATGCCCGCAGGTACAGACGTTTGTTCTGGTGACCCGCCAGTGTAGGATACATTCTGCTACTTTGGAGTGCTCCTTTGACTCGGAGCCCATACTTTTGGTAAAGACCTCTCATTGTATATGTCTCTGTATATATGTAAGACTATCTGGGGTACGGCGGGGCCCTGTCCCGTCATATGTTTCTGTTATGTTTTGTAGAGGCCTGTAGTCATATATGTGGGTCATGGGTCATGTTTGTTCGTTTGTGATTATGATCTGCGTCTTAATGTGACCCCGTTTACTATTATGGCCAAAACGACTCATTTGTCTGTATATGCATATATATCTGGCGATGTGTATTCCGCCAATCTATTGGATTTGGATATGATGTTTCTGTACGGGCGACCGCTTAAGATGATATTTGTTTTTAATATTTTGCTTCAAATGACGTATGTTAAGTTTGAATGAATTTTGCTATGTCGATCTGGTACGTAAGTCAGTTTGGGTGTCCAAATAGGGCACCAGTCGTGGCCCACGGGGCTGGGTCGTGACATGAGGGATTGAAAGACTTGGATTATGAAAGGAGATAGAAAATGAGTTACAAAGAGGAGAATAATGAGATTTTGAGTAGTAGCTTAGAATGAGTCATGATTCTTGGTATGTTGTGATTATAAATATGTTATAAATGACATTAAGAGCATGAGGTAAGCATTTTGTGTGAGTGAACATAATAGTGTACTATGACCATGGTTATGGATGATTTGAAGTGAATTGGGAAAATATGGATAATGTAGGTGAATAAAGGTTATTGCTTATGATGTTGTGAGTGTTATTATAGACGTTTGGGAGTTGATATTTGATATGGAGAAAGTTGTATAGACAAAGGAGATGTTGCCCAATTTTCTCTAGCTTTCGTCAAGTGTGTTAAGCTATCGATTATCTAATGTTAGTATAAACTCTAATGAAGGTAGTGATGTGCCGCGGATTTGTGGCATATTCGACGTCTTTTCACTATGAATTTTGGTTGTTTTCAAGTAAGTCTGGTTCTTGTTAATATGTTTTTGTTATGTTTTAGGAAAACAATGGCCCAAAAGCAAAAATAAAGAACAAAGGAAAAATTGGCCAGAAATGAAGAATCGACGTCCCGTCGATCAGCTGACGGATCATCCTTCGAAGCGTCGATAAGCTCGATTTTCCAGTGATGGCCTTAGTTGAAGACGACAAAGGATGGAGCCATCGACGAGGCGTCGAACTGATCGACGCTTCATCGTTTGTGTCGTCAATCAAGATCTGTCAACAAGAAGAGAGAAAGACGGAATACTCCATGTTTTTTAAAGTATTGAGGGGCGCTAACCCTCGTTTAATGAACTCACTTAGGGATAAGATGAGTTCTGCTTGACATATTTAATCGATCTTACTTGCAACTTTTCTACATTTGGGAAAATCATGAAAAGAAATACTTTCTAACTATTGGAAAATATTAGGAAGTGCATTAGAGATTAAGTGCATACAAAACCCCGACCCATTAGAAATATATCATATTGATACCCATAACATAACATCTAATCACCGCGGGGACATAACTTTGGTTCTCCCAATCCAAACAAATTCCAAATACTTCAAAATAGCGAATACAAACCAAATCTCTCCTCTATACTATTCGGAATAAAATTAAAGTTTCTAGAGATTAGTTACATAAATACTTAGTACCTACTTCTCTCCATATTCCCTGTGGGATTCGACCCCAACCTTGTTTGGGTTACTATATTTGACAACGTCCGCTTTACGCCATTAATAGGTGTAATTTGAGCGTATCAAATTTGGGCGCCGTTTCCGGGGAATACGGTTTTGAAATTATTGATTGTTGTGTACTCTTCTTTAAAACTTTTTCTATTCCATCACACCTTGTTTGCTGCTGTGGTGAACGAGGTGAACATGGCAGGAAGACAGAATCGAAATCAAGGAAACCAAGGTGGACTCCAAGTGAACCCACCTGAACCAGAAGAGGATGAAGATGAGAATATATTTGCGGAATTCATCAATGAAGCTGATTATGCTTCTGCTGTGGTCCCTCCATGGAATGGAAATGCTACTTTCAAAATTGATAGTTCTATCTATCATCTGCTGAAACTTGAAGGTTATTTCCGAAATTCTTCAAAGGATTGTCCACTCCGACATTTGAAGAACTTCATGCACGTGTGTACTCAACAATCCCAAGGTGTTGTTTCTGCTAATGCACTTCGGTTACGGGTATTTAAATATTCCTTGGCTGGCCAAGCAAGGGAATGGTATGAAAAGCTTCCCAACAATTCTATTCACACCTGGAGCGAGTTAGACAATACATTTTTGAAGAAGCGGTTCCCACCAAGCAAGAAGGCTGAACTTCGAGATAAGATCTTTGAGTTCAAACAACTTCCGGGGGAACAATTATATTTGGCATGGGAGCGTTTCAAGTACTATCTAGCTCAATCTCCAACTCACGGGTTTTCGAATGCTATTCTGACCGAGAAGTTCTACAAGGGGTTAGATACAATGAATCAAATTGCGGTCAATACTGCAGCTGGGTGATGCTTCATGGACAAATCATTTGTTAACATCACCAGGTTGCTCGATAAGCTCACCACCCACAATCAAGATTGGCACTCAAATGATAGTGAAATCTTGTCATATGGTAGCCCCTCTGTTGCCGCGGTGGCCAAAGAAAATCATGAGCGAGATCATGCTTTTGCTCAATTGCAAACCAACGTGGATTTGCTGTCAAAGAGGCTTGCGGAGAAAGAAGCTAAGAGTGTGAATGTTGTTGAAGAGATACCATCTTATGCTCCCGGAATGTACCAAGTCTCGGAGGAAACTTATCTAGAGGGGCAGCCACAACGTGAGGATGCTAATTATATCGATAACTCTCAAGGGGGTTATCAAAAGCAATGGAGACCCAAACAACAAAGCAATCAATTTGGCCGAAATAAATATGGTGGTTCGGAAATGAGGGATTACAACAACAATAATTATGCTAATCGGAATTCAAATGCCTATGATCCACCAAAGAGCCATTCTTCTAACTCTCAAAACTGGCGAGAGGATCCTTCCAATGATCAAGGGAACTCTCGAATGGAATCTATGCTTGAAAAGATCTTGGACAACCAAAATAAGAGTGACAAAAAGATGGAAAATTTGACCGAAGTGGTAGGCTCTCACACCACTTCGATTAAAAAACTTGAGTCACAAATGCGAGATCTTTCTCGTGAGCAACATTGACCACAAAGAGGGGGCCTTCCTAGCGACACAATTCTGAACCCAAGGGGTAGTGGAGGTGATCGCATTTCCTCATGTAAATATATTTCTACTATAAGTGGAAAGAACCTTAATGCGGTGAATCAGAGAGTGGTTGAACCTATCATTGTCGAGCCGATTGTTGATGAGGTTATTGAGGAAGAAATTGAAGAAGAACTGGAGGCACCAATTAAAGTGCCTATTATTGTTGAGAAAGAGAAGGAGGCACACCCTATTATTCTCGAGGGTGATGAGATGCCAAGTGTTGAAATAGCTACTGGGGGTAGCACCCAAAAGAGTCACAGGGGAAGTTAAACCTTTGACTCAAACATATAAATATCCTCCCCCGTTCCCACAAATATTGATGAAAACAATGGAGGATGCCAAGTGCCAACTTTTCTACGACCAATTGAAAGGGTTGTCAATGAATATCCCATTTCTTGATGCATTCCAAGAAATGCCGGGATTTGCTAAATATTTGAAAGACTTGTTGACGAAGAAAAGACCAATCAAACATGTTATGGTGTGAGTCACCCACCGTGTGAGCGCTATTATTTCGTCATCAAAGGTTGAGAAGAAGGGAGATCCCAGGCTTTCACTATCCCTTGCACCATCGGTCATCATGATTTTGCTCGTGCTTTATGTGATAATGGGGCTAGTATTAATTTTATGCCACTAGCCATCTATAAACAATCTGGTTTGGGAACACCTAGACCAACGAGCATGTGTCTCCAAATGGTCGATAGAACCATCAAAAGTCCGGTAGGGGTTGTTGATAGCGTCCTTGTTAGAGTGGGGGGATTCTTATTGCCGGCAGATTTTGTTATCCTTGATTGTGCGGTTGACAAAGAAGTCCCAATTATCTTGGGAAGGCCATTTTTCGCCACCGGGAGAGCTCTAATGGACTCGGAAAAGAATGAAATAAAATTTCGGGTCAATGATGAAGAGGTAACTTTCCAAACTAGAAAGGGGTTAAAATTGCCTAGTGCTTATGAGAGCATTTCGGTTATTGATTCTTTCGATGTGGTAGACGAAGCGGTGGAGCATAAGTTAGAGGAGGAGCACTTTGACGAAATACTTTCGGCTATTTTGGTGAACTTTGAGGCGGATGACATGGAGGGGTATATTGAAACGGTTAATTCTCTTATTGGCCGGGGTTGGTACTCTTATGAGACAAAGAAATTATATCATGATCTTGATAAAAGAACCACTCCTCCGGCTAAGCCTTCGATTATTGAGCCTCCAAAACTTGAGCTCTAGCTACTTCCCTCGCATTTGAAGTATGCTTTTCTTGGCCCAGATAATACTTTACCGGTTATTCTCTCATCTTTGTTAAATGAGGAACAAACTCAAAAGGTGCTTGAAGTGTTGCGGGCTTATCGAAGATCTATTGGGTGGACTATTGCGGATATTAGGGGGATTCCCTCCGGTATTTGTGAACATAGAATCGAACTTGAGGAGGATAGTTCACCAAGTGTAGAGCATCAAAGAAGGCTAAACCCTCCTATGAAAAAAATGGTCAAGAAGGAGATAATCAAATGGTTGGATGCGAGTGTTGTATACCCAATTGCAAATAATCCACAGGTTAGTCCGGTGCAATGTGTGACAAAGAAGGGGTGCATCACTGTTGTCCCTAATTCCAAAAATGAGTTGATTCCTACAAGGACAGTTACCGGATGGCGAGTGTGTATGGATTATCGAAAGCTCAACACCGCGACTTGTAAAGACCATTTCCCAATGCCTTTTATTGATCAAATGCTTCATAGGCTAGCCGGAAGATCTTATTATTGCTTTTTGGATGGTTATTCGGGGTACAACCTAATTAACATTGCATTAGAGGACCAGGAGAAAACCACTTTCACTTGTCCTTATGGCACTTTTGCTTTTAGCTGCATGCCTTTTGGCTTATGCAATGCCCCGACTACTTTCCAATGGTGTATGATGTCTATTTTCTCGGATATGGTGGAAGATTTCTTGAAAGTCTTCATGGATTACTTTTCGGTTGTTGGTGACTCTTTTGACGAATGTCTTGCCAATCTCGGTAAGGTATTGAAGCGGTGTGAAGAAACCAACCTTGTACTTAATTGGGAGAAATGTCATTTCATGGTGAAGGAAGGGATTGTCCTTGGCCTTAGGATTTCCGAGAAGGGTATTGATGTAGACCAAGAAAAAGTTGATGTTATAGCCAAGCTCCCTCCACCTATCTCTGTCAAAGGAGTTCATAGCTTCTTGGGACATACCGGCTTCTATCGGCGGTTCATCAAAGATTTCTCCAGGATCACCAACCCGATGTGTAAGCTTCTTGAAAAAGAAGCTAAGTTTACGTTTGATGAGAAGTGCCTTAAGACATTTAATGAGTTGAAGGAAATGCTCATCTCTACTCTAATTATTGTATCTCCGAATTGGTCATTGCCATTTGAGCTCATGTGTGACGCGAGCGGATTTGCTATTGGTGCGGTTCTTGGGCAAAGGCACAGCAAAATTATGCACCCAATTTATTATGCTAGCAAGACCCTTAATGGAGCTCAAATGACTTATACCATCACCGAGCAAGAACTTCTAGCCATTGTCTATGCGTTTGAGAAGTTCCGGGCCTATCTACTTGGATCCAAAGTGGTTGTTCATACGGATCATGCGGCCTTGAGATATTTGATGACGAAGAAAGATGCAAAGCCGCGGTTTATTCGTTGGGTATTGTTGTTGCAAGAGTTTGACTTTGAGGTCAAAGATCGAAAAGGTTGTGAAAACCAAGTTGCGGATCATTTATCTAGACTTAAGGAAGCTGGGAGACTGAGTGGAGATCTTGAATTAAATGATATTTTCCCCGATGAGAGACTCTTGGCTGTATCTGGTGAGGTTGCTCCTTGGTATGCAGATATCGCCAACTTCTTGGTGGCGGGTCTTATCCCTGACGACATCAAGGCTTATCAAAAGAAGAATTTTTTGAGAGATAGTCGTCAATACTATTGGGATGAGCCCTATTTATTTCGCACTTGTGCCGATAACATCATTCGGCGGTGTGCGGCCGAATCCGAGGCCATGGAAATCTTGAAAGCTTGCCATGACTCTCCCGTGGGGGTCATCACAGTGGGAACCGCACAGCGGCTAAAGTTATTGAATGTGGCTATTATTGGCTTACCCTTTATCATGATGCAAATTTGATGGTGAAATCTTGTGACCAATGTCAACGTCAAGGGTCAATTGGGAGAAAGCACGAAATGCCAATGAATTTTGTCATGGAGGTTGAGCTATTTGATGTGTGGGGCATCAACTTTATGGGCCCATTTGTGAGTTCTCGTAGTATGTGATACATCCTTGTTGCGGTTGACTATGTGTCCAAGTGGGTCGAAGCTGTAGCATTGCCCAACAATGACGGCAAGAGTGTCACCAATTTTCTCAAAAGAAACATATTCACAAGGTTTGGCACTCCAAGGGCAATCATTAGTGATGGTGGCACTCACTTTTGCAACAAGCAATTTGTTAATCTTATGGAGAAATATGGAGTGAAGCACAGGGTGGAAACTCCTTACCATCCCCAAACTAGTGGGTAAGTCGAAGTCTCTAATCGGGAGATAAAAAGCATCTTAGCCAAGACGGTTAATGCAAATAGAACTGATTGGTCATCTAAGCTTGATGATGCTCTTTGGGCTTATAGAATGGCATTCAAGATGCCCATTGGTACTTCTCCTTATCGGTTGTTGTTCGGTAAAGCTTGCCATCTACCTGTTGAACTTGAACACAAAGCTTTGTGGGCATTAAAAAAATTGAACATGAATTGGGACGAAGCATCCAAGTTGCGGTTGTTTCAAATGAATGAAATGGATGAGTTTCAGTATCATGCCTATGAGAGTGCGAGTTTGTATAAAGAAAAGATGAAGCACTATCATGATGTCAAACTTCTGAAGAGAGATTTTCAACCGGGTGATTCGGTGTTGCTATTCAATTAAAGGTTGAAGCTCTTTCCGGGCAAGTTGAAATCCAAGTGGTCCGGTCCTTTTGCTTTGGTGAGTGTGTCACCCAATGGGTCGATGGAGTTAAAGTCCGACGATGGGACTCGTACTTTCAGGGTGAATGGCCATCGGGTAAAGCACTACCATTGGATGGTTGATGGGGACAAGATTGTTGATGCTCACTGGTTGAAATATGGCACCGTACCTTAACACTAAAAGTGGTATTACGTCGTGCCGCCACGTTAAATTGTGCACTTCTTGGGAGGCAACTCATGTTCATTTTCGCAATATGTTTTTCCATTTCGTTGATTTTTGTTGTTGTGTTGTTTTGATGTTTGTTGATGTGTCGAGGAACCTAAGTGTTGAACCCAGAATTGCCAGGAAAGTAGATACACGGCGCATTCGACGGAACGTCGATCTGTTCAACGAGCCGTCGAATGCACCGTCGGAGTGGACCACCTGAAAGATTCGGCACTGGAAATAATGACAGTTTGACGACAGGTTTGACGCTCCGTCGAACTGATCGACGGTCAGTTCGACGGGGCGTTCTTCTCTCTTTTTCATTTAAAAAGGGGGGGGGGGGGCGTTTTCACTCGACGGAGCGTCGAACCAATCGACGCTCCGTCCTTTTGACGCGTCGGTTTGGGTGAGTATTATTATAACCCTGCGTCGTCTCTCTCTCTCTCCCCATTCACTTCTTTTAAAATTCTCTCTCTCTCTCTCTCTCTCCACCTCTCCCTCTCCCATAACCGTTACCCACGTCCCCCTCTCTTCACCACCGCACAACCACCGTTCCCCTCTTGCCCCATTACTCTTTCCCTCTGTGTGTGTATGTCACCCTAGTAGTGATTATTCGTGTGTTTTTCCTTCCTTAAGGGATGAAATCAAATCTTCTTTCCATTTTAAGGTGTGTGAGTTCGTGAATTGTTTGCTCCCTTGTTCTTGCTAGTTGTTTGCTCGCATTCCATGGCTTGTTTTGATTATTTTGCTGGCCTTCCAATTGCTCCATCTTTTTCTATTATTTCGCCTGGGATGCTCAATTTTTTTTGCTGGGGGTGGTTTGTTTTTGGATGTTGATTCATTGGTCTTTAGCCGAGTCGGAGGGCATTACAACAAACACACCTCATTCACGAGATTGTTGTTGTTTTGCCCGTCACGTATTTGATGAAATGCCAAAGTGTGGCGTAGTGTGTAACAATGGCTTGGAGGGCATTATGACCACAGAGTTGTTTTGCCTGCCAATTGTTTCCCCTATTCTAACCCAAGCCAACGTGGGCTGAAGTCTGAGTAACCCCAAACTACGTGAAGATTTGTACCACGGCCAAAGGATTGTATTGAATTTGTTAGTAGCAGCTTGCGAAATCATTCCACGCTCAGTTCGACGGTCCGTCGATTCATTCGACGGACCGTCCTTCTCAACTTCAAATGAGGCCTCTCAGAAGTCGTAACCAAAACAAACTCGACAATGGACTTGACTGTGCGTCGAGTCAATCGACGAGACGTCTTTCCCACCATCTTTAAGTTGCAAATTCCAGTGGCTAACACGAGATCGACGATGAGATCGACGGCTCATCGATCGATTCGACGAACACTTCGACGCTCCGTCGATCTGTTCGACTACTCTTGTAGCAAATCGACGGACCGCTGGCAACTTTAACATTATCACATTTTTTACACTTTTGTCTGGTTTTGTTATATTTCTATGGTTGTCTCAACAACGAAAGGTGTTCTTTTTGCAGGTATGCCTCCAAAGAATCCAGTCAAGAGGGGTGGTGGTCCCAGGAAAGGCCGAGGTCGGGGACAAACAACCCTTACTATTAGGGATGAACCCTCTGACTCTGAACGTCAAGCGGTGGTCCCAACGACTAGATTGAGGGAACAGGCCACCACTCCCCGAGCAACATCACCCACCCCACTCTCCTCCCAGTCTATAAAGGGGGCTTCATCCTCCACATCCGTTGGTGCTAGCGAGGCAGCAACAGAGCAACCAGCCACTCCTGAGCGAAATTCAGATGAGGAACAAGAGCGGCTGCGGCTGCAAAAGATGGAGGTAGCTGCAATCTGATTCCTCTATGAAGGGTGCCAAAAGTACTACACAAAGGGGGCAACTACAGTCAGCGGGGGTAATCCGAGGAGGAATATTCAAGAAGAAGAACAAATCAGTATGAGCGACTTAGAGAGCTACCCTCGGATTAGTGATCTCATCCAGCACTATCATCTTGAGGCATTGACACAGCCTCCAGGGGATTATTACCCGACCATGGTTCGGGAATTCTATGCTACCTACAGAGTGATGCTAGAGCGGCGGCACAAGAACAAGAGAGCTTTGAAAGCCGCCCCTGCATTAGACACAATGTATGATCGGGGTGTCCATGTTGATATCTCAGCCCGCACAATCAACAGGTTTTATTTTGGTGATGAGTTCGTGGTACCAACCATAGTGGAATATGATGATAAGTTTGAAAGAAGGGATGAGAAATCTTTAAGGGAATGGTTTGCCACTGATGTGGCGTGATTTTACGCCACAATCGATGCTTTTCAGCTATAAGTTTTACTTGTTTTTAAGCGAGTCTGTGTGATTTTACGTAGTTTTTGTCATGTTTCAGGTAATACGAGGTCCCTAGAGCCTAATTCAGGAAAACAAGCGAAAAAGAGTAGAAAAAGTTGATCAGTGGAAGTAAATCGAGATTCTGGAAATTCTGGGAAAACATTGTTCTGCGCGATCGCGCAGTGAACACACGCGTTCGCGCCCACGCGCACTTGGAACTATACGCGTTCGCGTCATATTCTCACGCGTTCGCGCTGAAGTAAGGCGAGTGGAGCCGACGTCATCCACGCGATCGCGCAGACACATGGCGCGATCGCGTTGAAGGAATTTCGGGCCAGACCAAACAGAACTCAGATTTTTACGATTTTTGCTATTCCAGTTCCTATAAAAAGCCAACTAGGGTTTTCTAAACAGATCTTTGGCAGCTTTCACAAGTTGGAGGCTAGGGTTCCTACATAAATGTTCTCTCTTCTATTTAATCCTTGTTGATGGAAATCTCTTGGTGACAATTAAGATTGACACTCTTGTTGTGCTTATTTATTCATTTGCATTATTCTTAATCAAGTAAGTTTTTGCTATTTTAATTATTCTTGTTCTTGAATGTTTTCAATGGATTAGCTAACCCTTGAACTCGCCCATTTACTTTGTTTGAAACTCGGAAGAGGAAGAACGGAGTTGGGATAGAATAATTAACATGAATTTGGGGCGTTAACCCTCATCTAATGGAAATTGACCTAGGAATAGGCAATACCACTTGTAGCCATATTCGGGAGTTCTTAATACTCCTAATTGCTTGAGGGATCTTCAATTGGGTAGTCTAGTTAATCTTCAGAAGAAGTTAATTTAGAGTCATTATCCGAGGCTAAATAACATAAACTTGCTATTATTTATAATTCGTGAAATAGATTGGATCGTTACTTGAGAAGTAGTTTCCTTTATTCCATTCTTGTTGCCATTGATCAATTTACTTGCTTTCTAGATTAGAATTTATATTTTCATATTTTATCAAAACCTTATCAAAAACCACCATTGATGCGTTCGGGCATAGCTATTGTTAGTGATAATTCCTAATCTGCTTAAATCACCTACATATTGTTCTCTGTGGGATTCGACCCCAACCTTGTTGGGTTACTATATTTGACAACGTCCGCGTTATACCATTAATAGGTGTAATTTGAGCGTATCAAATTTTGGCACCGTTGCCGGGGAACACTTGGCGTATTTTGGCTAATCTAGGAAATAAGCTAACTTGCTTTGAACCGAACCCGTAAATATTTGTGTAGTTGTTTTCTGTGTTTTATCTTATTTTATATATAAAAAAAAAATAACAAAAAAAATGGCATCTTTCCATGAAAACTTGTTTAGTAATGATTTTTATTGTGAGCATGGCCAAATTGGTGAGTTCAAACGCATGATGGAGTGTCTGCTAGGTGAGGGTAATGAAAATCAAAAAGCCTTAGAAGAGTACTTGGAAACTAGTCTCCAACTTGGTTTGATGAAAGAAGAAGAAAATCCTCCACGGGCAAATCATTACGAACTACCCAATGCTCAAGATAAAAGGGTAAATCATGAAGATGAGTTTATTGGGAATGCCAAAGAAAAAAATGAATGGGAGTCAACCATTGTTCTGAACAATATAGTTGGTGTTGACCCCAATCCGGGGGAAAAAGAGGATGTCATAATTCAAAAAGTTCAAGAGCCTTATATTTTGCAATTTGAAAATTCAACAAGGCAAAATGACATTCCTCACTTGAAAGCCAAGAAGTGTAGGATGAACAATATTTTACTTGGCGTGATCAGATATTTACCACCCCCCGCTGCTCGTGGTCACAAACTTGATTCCAAGTTAGGTGCCCAATTCATAAGCTCCAAATGGCGAGAAAAGCGGTAAAGTTGGTAACCGTCGTGCCGCGACGTTAACTTAAGCGCTTGGTGGGAGGCAACCCATCGTTTTAAAATTTTTAAATCATTTTTGAAATTTGATTTTTTTTTTTAGAACAGTTTAGTTTATGAAAAGAAAAAAATGGGGCAAATTACGTGCTTAAAATCATTGAACCAAATCCCCTAAAATCATGTCCATAACTTGTTTGTGGAAATGTTTCTGAGAATCTAAAACGACTCAGCGCGATCGCGCCGATAACAGACGCGAACGCGCTGAATAATTACCAAAAATTGCGCGAACGCGCCAGTTTGTAGCGCGATCGCGGTGAAGAAAATGCTCAAAATGGCGCGGTCGCGCCAGTTTGTTGCGCGATCGCGCTGAAGGAAAATAAGCAGTGCGCAAACAGAATGCTCGCACAGAGCTGCTCAAAACTTGGGTGGCCAATTTCCTTAACCTAATTGCCTCATTATACATCATTGTAGGTGTTCATACGCATTGTGTTTGTTTTGTAGGTACTTAAACTTAAAAAATGGCTTCATCATCCAATGCTGCCCAAGTGCCCTTGATTGAATACTATGACACCACCACCTTCCAGTTAGCAAAATGTTCGAAGCTATATGATAGACTGCTGGGAAAGAGCTTCATCGAAGAGAGGGGCATTGTAACAGAAAACTTGGAGGAAACGATGCCCGAGTTCTATGGAAGGTTGGTAACAAGCAGCTGGATACGCTTTGCGGATGAACCAATCAGGGCAAATCATACCCTTTGCGGGAATTCTATGCCAATGCTGCAGAGGTAGACATTACACATAGGGCAATTGTCAAAGTCAGAGGTGTGGATGTCCTGTGCAATGCCTCTAGAATCAATGCCTACTACAATCTGCAGGATGGTGACAACAGTGAGATGGCTCAGATGTACGAACAAATGCGGCAACAATGGTTTGTGACCCACCTCCACGGTGGGGAGCAACCAAAGTGGCTGACCACAATGCAGAGAAAGATTGACTCCGCAGAGTTCACTGCTGAGGCCAAAACTTGGCTTGATGTTGTCACATCTAGGGTGCTGCCTTCCAAACATGATTCAGAGGTGCCCAATGAGAGGGCTAAATTAATTTGTGCTGTGATGGAAGGGTTACCTGTCGACGTGGGGAGGCTCATTATGCAGGAAATACGGGAGGTGGTGCTTGAACAGACTAAGAGTCTATTCTTCCCGTCATTGATCACTTACTTGTGCTCCACAGATGGAGTGCCCACAAGGCCAGGTGACAAAGAAAAGGGGCCTGGTGGACCGATTCATCCTTTGAAAAAGAGAGGGCCTGGTAATGTGCAGAAGAAAAGGAGGATTGATGTAGCAGCCCCGTCATTTGGGCAGTTTACATCTACTGAATCAGATTCTACTGGTGGGGCATCTGCTCCTCCTATGGCTATACCAATCCTACCACCACTACAAGAAGCAGCCAGGCCTTTCCAATATATCTCCACCCAGGTCCATGGGGTGGACAATCGGATTCAGCAGCTAGTGGCTAGTCTCCCTTCGAGCCCACATGGAGAAGGCACATCTACAACTCCCTCTGTTCCTGGTGGTCCGACATTAGCAGGTGTGGTGGAGGACATGAAACATATAAAGGAAAAGCAGGGCAAGATAGAGAGGAGGCAGAAAAAGGCAAGAGAGCACGCCAAGAAGCAAAGCAAATTTCTAAACAAGATGATGAGTATTCTGAGGAGTGTGTGCGGAGCACAGCATGAGGAGGAGGAAAATGAGGAAGATTTTGTCCTGCCAGAGCCCAGCAGCTCCAGTTCTGAGGAGGAGCAGAGATGACCATAGCACTCAGTGCTAGTAGGTATGTTTAAAAAAAAAAAGTTTTTCTATGTTGATGTAATGCAGTGAGGACACTGCACGTTTTTTAGTTGGGGGTAGGAACCTCATCGGCTTTTCTTTGCCAGAGTTATTTTCCTGAGGGGGGTTATATTTTGTTAAAACTGGCATGTTTAGGATGTTACTTAGGTTGAGTAAAGTAATTTTGTCTTATTTGGTACTACTTGGTAACTAATGGCATGTATTGTGTTTTGTTGAAAATTTTGGACCCCTCGAAATTTTGAAAAATGCATACTTAGAACAGGATTGATTAACATGATTGATTCTTTATATGACATTATTATTATTGGGGTATTGTATGTGATAAATGACTACTTAGGAGGTCACAAGTGCAAAAATAATTGTCCTTATGCCAATGTGTGTGTGAGCTGTTAGTTTGATTCTGTTTATGCATGTATAATCTAGAACTTGCCCGGTTGGTCTTGTATGAAATCCGAAAGTTAGTTTGGTTGTGAGATGATCTTAGGCTTTCTTTGTTGAAATAGTCACTTTGCCTAAATAAGCCTTACCAAAAGTGTTAAATACCCCTAGTTTCCCTTTTGAGCCTTTTTGACCTTTTTCTTGGCTAGCCAATTATGAAACCTTACCCTTTGTGCAATTAATCCATCTTCGCACCCGTTCCCTCCTTGATGCTACTAGTTAGATGAGGCAAAATTCCAAAGTTGGGGGTGAATTAAATGTGGAGTACATGTTAAAAACATAAGTTGGGGGTGGTGGAGTTTGATAGTGGAGATTCGATGTGGTAGTTGTATATATATATATATATATAAGGGGATAATCAGAAAATTGTAACGCAAAAAGAATTGTAAGTTGGTTAGAAGTAAAACCACATCGAGGTCGAAAACTGAAAGAAAATAAAGGGGTGGAAAGAAAAGAGGCGAATTAAGGTGACAAGATGTTGTAGTGTTCAAGGAGGGTGAGTCACTAATATCCAAAAAGTATCCGACCCGTCCCTAAACCTACATTACAAGCCGAAACAAGTCCTAATGTGATCACAACCGAACGATCCTAGGATGAGAACATAGAAAATAAGGGCAAGCCTATGGTATTTGCATGTGTAAATATGAATTTCTTTGTGAGTGTGAGTGTTTTTCTCTTCTCTTTCGTCTTCGTCCCATTCTTGTCGTATATATGTGTGTTGGGACATTCTTTGGTCTATGTGAGGGCATAAGGATGAGAATTGAACAAAATAAAGTGACCGCCTAAAGTAGCGTTTGTGTGCACCATAATATGTTCGATAATGTAATGTCATTTATTGAAGCTTCATTGTTAGTCGTAATGTTCTTGAGTTGTGCATATTGCTTTAAAGTAGAAAGTTGGGGTGGTCGTTTAAAGGAAAACATGCATGCCGGTAGTTCAAAGTCAAAACCAATGTAGACATTGTTATTCTATGATAGCTAGGTGTTAGATTGAGTCGTTGTTTTGTATGGCTTGCTTGAGGACAAGCAAATACTTTAAGCCACGGTGATAGCTAGAGGGCCGGCGCACCAGGCCCCATGGGTGAGAAACTTGGCTGCCAAAATACATAAGGCGGATATCAGCTTGGAAGTTAAATTTTGGTGGAATTTCGTCATATATCGGGTTCTGCCCACGGGAGCAGATAACATAGTCACGCCGGACAGAGCAGTGGTTGTGGCTGCCATGTTATCTAGGTACCCAATGAACTTGGGTGAATTGATCAGTAGAGCCATTCGAGCACGCGTACCACAGGAGGCGACAACCTTAATATTCTCGTGCCTTATCACACAGTTGTGTAGGTTTGCCCAGGTGAGGCACATTGATACATTTGCAGCCACTCTCCCTGCAACAAAGGTGTGTGACATCACACGGAGTAAGGATGAGACCCTCCGTACATCTCAGGACACCAGTACTTAATTGCTAGATCTCATGGATGAGCAGACTGAGCATATTATGGATTCAGTACCATAGGGCACAGTTGATATGGGCACGGAGGGACTGTCCACAGCAGAGGCCTCCACACCATCGGTAGATGATGCTACCCCTTCTTCAGAGGCACCACCTCGGCCTGCTGTCCCATCTTCATCTCCTATTCCTCCGTCAACCGCCGCATCAGCCTCCGAGGATCTCTTTGTCCTCAACAGAGCTAACTTTAGAGAGTTTGCCATCAAGGCAGAGCGTGCTGATCAGCAGGTGACCCGGATATTACAGCAGTTGGGTAGGTTTGTCCGGAAAGAGATTGCACCAGAGTTAGAGCCTCTTCAAGAGGCTATGGAGAGGTATCACGCTAGGGTAAATGTGTGACTTGACAGTTTAGAGATGCAGATACTCACTATTGAGAAGAAGAGTGAGAGTGGTACTTCGGGAGATTTGAAGACTGAGCTTGACCAGCTCAGAGCTGAGATTAAGGCCCTTCGGACAAGAGAGAAGGTTATTGTGGATGACCCGACACCACCTGCACCAGTCGCCAGCATTTCAGATTTGATCAGAGTAGTTGACTTGGTGACTGAGGATGAGCCTAGGGAAAGTCGCAAGAGAAAGAGGTCTGACACATTAGCTGATGATGAGGATGAGGGGGAGGATAATGAGGATGAAGACCCCGAACTTCAAGAGGGTATTCGGCGGTCGCGCCTGGACACGAGGTTTACCGGCACATCTTCCAGCACCAGTCAGGCCGATTACGATAGCTCCTCAGGACCTACAGCCACAGGGCCAGTCAGCTCCACCTCTTGAGTCCACTGAGCCAGCAGTAGTGAGAGTTCCCATTCGCACTGCTGCGGAGGAGACACCTCAGCAGCAACAGCAGGGTTAGAGCATCTCAGGTCGGCCCCTCCACCATGGGGTGATGGTATGATTTTTGATGCATTGGGGACAATGCATCCTCTTTTTGCTGGGAGTGGGGTAACCTGATGTATCTTGTAGTGTATATATGTGTTAAATCTTGTTTAAAGTAATTGTGACTTTCATGGTTGTTACATTTTGAATTATGGCATGAATTTTGAATGAAAATGGATATTTGTGAACTTGAAATTGGATTGATTTGAAATTGACCCCTCTGAAATTTTATTGTGTATCGTAAGTTGTAATGAATTGACATGTATGGTTCTTTTTGTGACATCATAGATATTAGAGTGTGTATGAGTTGAGTGTTCAAATCCTTAAGCCATTGTGCATGTGAGAACTTCTTGTGTTCATTGTTAGCATATGTGGATCTAGAACTTGCCTGGTAGGTTGTGCTATATTGCTTAGGATAGTTAGTTGTGAAGTGATCATAGGTTTTCCTTGTAAATAGTCACGTTAACCTTAAAAAGCCCAAAACCCGTTCTATATGAATATCACTAGTTCCCATGTTGATTTTTTGACTTTTTCTCTTGATTAGCCGTAACAAACCTTTTCCCCGCTTCATGAATTCATTCCATCTTTGCACTCGTTCCCTCCTTGACACTACTAGAGAAAAGAGGCAAATCGCCTAAGCTGGGGGTGGTATATGTGTGAAGTAGAAGCCAAGAGCCTAAACTGGGGGTGTGTGAGTAGCATAGTCGAGAACTGGATGTGATAGCGAATCAAATTTGAGAAAAGTGTTTTATAAAAAAAAATAATAATAATAATAAAAATATTGTCTCATAAAAAGATTGTAAATTCTAGTAAGAATAAAATCACATCTTAGTCATGAGTTGAAGAATGAATAGAATGGGCGTGAAAAGAAAGGTCAAAATCTATAGTGTCGAGGAGGATGAGTCACTAATTGCCAAATGAGTATCCTACCCGTCCCCGAGCCTACATTACAACCCAAGAACAAGTCCTATAGTGATCACAACTGAACTATCCGAAAGTGTTAGGCATTGAAATTAATGGCAAGCATATGGTATCTGCACTTGTAAATCACGAACTTCTTTGTGAGCGCGAGTGCTTTCTATTCTCATCCATCCTTGTCCCGGTTCTTATCGTAAAATTGTGTGTGGGACATTCTCTAATCTAAGTGAGGGCATAATGGTGAATACTGGCACGCATAAATGCCTCTGATAATGTGATGTCATTGATTGAAACGTCATGGTCAATTCTAATAAGTTATTATGAAAAAACCTTGTTTGGGAATGAGGAAAGAGGGAGTTGATTTGAAAAATGCACATGCCGATAGTGATGAGCAAGCACCATTGTAGTCACTTTTACTTTATTTTTAGCATAGTTGTAGTTTTATTTTGTGGTTGTTTTGTCTGACTTGCTTGAGGACAAGCAAAGATCCTAAGTTGGGGGTGTTGATGTGCCGCGGATTTGTGGCATATTCGACGCCTTTTTACTATGAATTTTGGTTGTTTTCAAGTAAGTCTGGGTCTTGTTAATATGTTTTTGTTGTGTTTTAGGAAAACAATGGCCCAAAAGCAAAAACAAATAACAAAGGAAAAATTGGCCAGAAATGAAGAATCGACGTCCCGTCGATCAGCCGATGGACCGTCCTTCGAAGTGTCGATAAGCTCTATTTTCCAGTGATGGCCTTAGTTGAAGACGACAAAGGACGGAGCCATCGACGAAGCATCGAACTGATCGACGCTTCGTCGTTTGTGTCGTCAATCAAGATCTGTCAACAAGAACAGAGAAAGACGGAATACTCGACGGAGCGTCGAACTGGTCGACTGCACCGTCGAATGTATCACGTCGCTGAAGATATAAAGGACGGAGGAATCGACGGATCGTTGAACGATCGACGGTCCGTCTATCTTGCTATCAGGGGCAATTTTGTCAGTCGCTGCTGTGCGTTTTTTGAGCCTATTTAAAGAACATTTTAGGTTATTTTTGGCAGCCAGTTTTCTATTGTGCACATGAACAAAGTTCCATTGGTGGGTGAGCATTGATTACTCCACTTTTGGAGCTTAGTGAAGACAATAAGATTCCATTTTCCATCATCTTTATCACACTTTGTAAGCTTTATGTCTCATTTATTGCTTACTACTTTTGAGACCATTATGTGTAAGTAGCTTCTTTAATCAAAGTTGTGGACCCAAATGATGGGTGTTATGTAGTGGGTGTCTAAAATTGTATATATATATATATATATAATTGGTTGTGATGTGTTTTATTATTTCTCACATTCATTGTTAGTTAGTGGTTGCAAACACTTGCTTATGGAAAATATTAGGAAGTGCATTAGAGATTAAGTGCATACAAAACCCCGACCCATTAGAAATATATCATATTGATACCCATAGCATAACATCTAATCACCGCGGGGACATAACTTTGGTTCTCCCAATCCAAACAAATTCCAAATACTTCAAAATAGCGAATACAAACCAAATCTCTCCTCTATACTATTCGGAATAAAATTAAAGTTTCTAGAGATTAGTTACATAAATAATTAGTACCTTTTTCTCTCCATATTCCCTGTGGGATTTGACCCTAACCTTGTTTGGGTTACTATATTTGACAATGTCCGCTTTACGCCATTAATAGGTGTAATTTGAGCGTATCAGGTAGAAACATGAGCATTAAAGGAGAACGTTCAAGTGGTAGAATAGCTAAACAAAAGGTATGTAAGGCTAACCCTTCTTCAATAAGGCATGGTTCCTTGGCTATATATATCTATCCTTTCATGAGTTCTATAATGCCCTCCAAATGATTATAGCGTTAAAGCTACTAAAGCTCATGATTCTCGATACTTTTACGAATCTACTAATTTCCTTATATGATGGGTGATCTTCCAAGGATAGATGTAATGAAATGATGATAGTAATGATGGTTGACGATATCTTAGGTATATGCGTCTATGTACGACTATTATGTAATACCGAGCTTATATGGCTGGGTATGATATCTATTGCGCGTGCACCACTGCAGTTGGGTACGGATACCACTAAGCCTTGGTAGGGCCAGGTATGTATAATCACCGAGCCTTGTCATAGCTGGGTATGTGAAACCACCGAACCTTCATGATCGAGTATGCTATAGATATGAATATGTATATGAATACGGACACGAATATGGGTACGGATATAGATATATGTATATGTTTGTATGTATGTACACGAGCACGCATTAGAAATGGAAGGTCCCTATGAAAGACAAGTAAGCAAGTAATGATGATGATGGCTTTATTATCCCTTGATTCTCCCATCTTATGCTGTCTCTTATGTTCCTATTATGATGTTGATTATACTTTACATACTCAGTACAATATTAGTACTGACGTCCTTTTGTTTGTGGACGCTGCGTCATGCCCGTAGGTGGCCAGGGAGACAGACTTGATCCATAGCTTTTCTTATTCAGGGACTACTTAGGGGAGCTCCATTTCATCCGGAGCTACAACTTTTGGTATTATTCTTTTGTGTACATACATAGGCACGACGGGGTCCTGTCCCGCCTATATGATGTTACTTACTCTTCTTAGAGGCTCGTAGACAGTTGTATATGGTTAGATGTCTTGAAGCCTTGTCGGCTAATATTTTGTATATCATTTTGATAGCCTCGTCGTCTTATGTATATTGATGTGGGCATAGTTGTTAATGATGGTATAAATGTGTTGTTGCCCAATGAGTTTAGCATTATTGATGTATAACATTCATGAGTAAGCTATGTGGTCCACCTAGGTGTGAATACGAACATACGATAAGAGGTAACCGGATGGGTTAGCACCGGGTGCCCGTCATGGCCCTCGGGTCGGGTCGTGATAGTTAGATGCCATAACAGAGGTGATGACATGTACTTGGTTACTAGCTCGTGTTTGACTTATACCTTGTTGATTTACCCGTTTATCTTACTTTATTGCCTTGATATATGTTAGCTAATCTTAGTCGGCCTATGATACCTACCGGTGCTTGTTGTTTGTACTGACCTGCACTTGCTGCATTCTTTTATGAATGCAGAGTACCAGGTGAGATCGACTTCTACTCCTTGTGATTGATATTCGAGGATGGCTGATTCGAGTCCTTCAGAGTGAGCATGAGGACATTCGTTACCCGATGACTCTTTCTACCATATGTCTCTATTTCTATTCTGAGACATGATCCTTGAGACTACTTATGTATTATTATGATTTAGACTTGTAGTATTTAGTTAGATGCTCTTGTATGACCAGACCAGATACTAGGGCGGATTTCATTTACTTCCGCACTTCCTTATTTATATTATATTTGTTAGGCTTTCGCTATTTTACTTCTGCTATTTTTCCATTATTGTGAATGTCGAGTTAAGGGTCCACCTACCGAGATGGGAAAGGTACGACTTAGTGAAATTAGGTCGTGACATCTAATTTTTGACCGAACATAAGTTTTTACACCATTTTTAGCGTTTAAATATTTCTTTTATGTTTAGTTAAATATTATATCATTTTTAGTAAGTTTTATTTTATTTTATTTAAAAAAAAAATACTACAAAAGATAGAGTCACATTTTAGGATGTCTTGTTTTCATTTGTTTTTTAAAAGAATTTTCTTTTCTGAAATTATGTTTTCTTTTATGTTTTTAATAAATAAGCTAGTGATTTTAGTATTCTTATTAATTAAGTACATTTTATTTTGGACTAACTATTTAGCTTTTCTATATTTTTATTGATCTAAACACAGTTAGTAATATTTTCTTTTCATCATATTCTCTTTTTATCTATTAAGGGAAAAAATAACTAAAAAGATGAAAAAAAGATACTATCCTAAAATACTAACCAGCTACCTAAAGTCCACACTTTTTTCTAACTACCCTTAAAACTCCATGAAACTCACGTCCCCTCTCCCTATCCTAATCCCAAAATCAATCCCTTTCTCCCTTGAAACACTAAACCACCATTATCCGTTAAATTCCCCACCCCCTCACATCTCCATGTTTCAGGAAACACACCCACATATATTATATATAACACAACACGAAAACACATATACACACATGAACAGAAAAAGAAGAAAAAAAAAAAACAGTGAGCAAAAGTACTGAGAGAAAAAATACCAGATTCGAAAAGGTTTGGTTTGAAAGTTAAGTTGGAGTTCGGGTTTCTTGTTTGTGCTTTCGAGTTCGTGAACCTCAAAACTTGCTTTGGTAGCTTTGGAAATCTGTAGATTATACGTAACTTCCGTTATTAACCGAATTGAATCTGCAGGTTCGTTCCCGTTAATACTTTTCTATTCCATATAGAATATGAATCAATGTTTTATTGAAGAATCCTTTTAGATGCGTTTAAATTTTATGATGCTTAATAGTTTAATGTAATATCGATACCGAAGTTTAAATTTGTAAATGTTTGAGTTCAAGATTAAATTGCTGTCGGATATGATGGACTCTCTCGGTCTCGTTATCCATACTTGATAACTAAGTATTGGTTTATTAGATGAATTGTAAATTTTGATCATTTTGTTTGAGTTACGTAGAATATACGCATGAATGGTCTGTATTTATTTAGTATTGTAAGTCAATCAAATATTTGAATACTTTGTCCTTCCATTTCCATTTTTAATGGTCTGGAATTTGAAGAAAAACGTTAGGTGAGAACTTTTCCCTTGGACCATTAAAAGTTTATTATGGGTTTGAGAGCATTCTGTTAATACAAAAGAAGTATTACACTCAGTTGTATTGAAACTTAATCTCTTCATGAAGTGAATGGATATGGGAGAATGTCTGCGTTAATAAATTAATTTGTTCAGTCTTTAAATGAGATGTGGCGTGTTAGGATCATGTCAATATATGGATACACTTTGGCTTTCAAAAAGAATGTGACGTGTTTCTGGTGTGAACTTAGGGACTAATTTTAGCCTTGAAATTTTTTAGCCTTTTCATTTATTTCTTAGTTGGTTTCAAGAATATGAACTAATTTGATTTAAAAGATACTTGCCTTGTTGTGTAAAGTTTTACGTTCATCTCCGGATGTTTTGGAATTTTGGAAGTTAACATGGAAATTATTTTAGTATAATTTGATATCTACTGTTAGGCATTACATTCTTGTTTAATCACTTGAATATATCTGCATTCTCAATTTATGAGGGGTTGCGGGAAATCCCTATTTAAATTCTTTAATATAAATACATGTTTTCCTTTGAATTCATAAAACCTGGTGTTGCAATAATTAAAATTAGAGCATGGAGCCTTTAAACACTTTTGGGTTAAAGAAGTTGAAATTATGCACTATTGCTTGAAAGCAAATACCTGTTACTTTATCGTTTAATTGATTTGTTTTTAAATTATTAAAAACTTTAAGTACGTTAGATGCTCGGGAAGTGTGAACGATTCATAAAGGCCTCAAAAGGCGCGAGATACAAAGTAATTAGTGATAAGACTGGAAAGCGCTGCTACCAGTACATCACGTACTAATAAAAAAGAGACAGTTTCTAATAATTTAAAAACAAATCAAAGAGGTGGGAAATAAGCACTCTTAAGCTCATAAGCATATTGTATCCTAAAAATTAGTTTAAGCCGAATGTAAATTGATAAAGCAACCGTGCTAGAACCACGGGTCGAGGGGTGCCTCACATCTCCCCCGGTCAACATAGTTCCTTACCCGGACTTTTATTTTCGCAGACCAATAAAAAAGAGTCAATTTTTCTTTTGATTAGGAATTCAATAAGGTGACTTGGAACACCAAAACTCCATTCCAAGTGGCGACTCTATAACAAATAAATAATTCCTTCTCAAAACGTTACTTCGATTGGAAAAACTCTTTTTAATCCTTTAACCGAGCGGTAAAAAATGGGGTGTGACATTGACTTCCATATTGCCTACATCTCTCTCTCTCTCTGTCTCTCGATGTTTCATTTGTTTTAGTATTATCAATAAACATCTTGTAAGTATTTTATTTTCTTGTCAATTTTGCTTTATTTTCAATTATTTGACACCTCTAGATGAGATCGATGGTCGTGCGCTTCAACATAGTATCACAACAAACATAAATTCACACAATCATAAAGCATTTCTATCAAATTTCACGCACTTAGATAATAAAAGAAAATTGTGTTAAAGACACAATTAAATACATAAAAATGTCTCAAACTTAAGCTATAAACCCTTTTAGATGAGATGATCACTGGCGGAGCTACAACCACCCAAGGATGGTCAACCGAACACCTTTCACTAGAAAATTACACTGTGTATATAGATTAAATTCTATTGTTAGAGAATATATATATATATATATAACGTTGGCGACCCACGACACAAGCAAGTCTTGGAGTCCGGAACCAAAATGCCCCCAAAAAAAACATTTTGAACCAAAATACCCCAACAAAAAAAAAAGTTACAAAAATACATTTAGCGCAGTAAAATACTGCGCTAAAGCAGTTCACGGAGACGGAATCGTTAACTGTAAAAAAAAAAAAAAAATTGCATAGCGCAGTATTTTACTGCGCTATAGCTAGCACTAAAAAAAAATTTGGTAAACTTTTTTTTTGCAACACTTAGTGTGTTTTTTCATACTTTGACTAATGATTAGTCATGTGTCAAAACTCCGAAACGTTAATATTTTATATAGAGCCTGATATGTTTTTCTGCGTACAATAATGTAGGCCCAATACATCAAGGATACGTAGACGTTCGAATAGTCATTTTAGGGGTTGAAAAGGTGCCCGAAGTAAGTTTTGTTTGAAAAAACTTAGTGTTTTTTCCATACTTTGACCAACGATTAGTCGTGTGTCAAGACTCCAAAACGTCAATATTTTATATAGAACCTGATATTTTTTTCTGCGTACAATAATGTAGGCCCAATACATCAAGGATACGTAGACGTTCGGATAGTCATTTTAGGGGTTGAAAAGGTGCCCGAAGTAAGTTTTGTTAGAAAAAACTTAGTGTTTTTTCCCTACTTTGACCAACGATTAGTCGTGTGTCAAGATTCCTAAACGTCAATATTTTATATAGAACCTGATATTTTTTCTGTGTACAATAATGTAGGCTCAATACATCAAGGATACGTAGATGTTCGGATAGTCATTTTAGGGGTTGAAAAGGTACCCGAAGTAAGTTTTGTTTGAAAACTTTAGGGTGTTTTATTTTTTAAGATTTTGATTTAAGCGTGTTATTTTTTAATCAAGACATAACTTTATTTTGAATATAAATCTAATTCAATTTGATAAAAAAGTATTTAAAAAATATAGGGAGAAAAACTAGTTGTAAAGTGATCAAACTTTAGATGGTCATAACTTTGCGCTCGGACGTCTGATTTACACGTTTTTTTTTTTTGAGCTTGCGTATTTTTTTGAGATCTATGTGGAGAAACTTTCGCAGGGTGGTTTGGCCGAGTCAATTTTTTTAAAAAAACACCTTTTATCCTAGTCAATTTCAATTTTCCCCCAAATTGGCGTGAAATTTTCAATTTTATTTACTTAAAATATGATGATACACAATAGATTTCAACGTAAAAATCCCGGAATAATGTAGCTGTGAATGTCAATTTCACTTCTGTGGTTTCAATTTTTGAAAATAAAACTAACTAATTTTCTCGACATATAAAGTTGACTAAAATAACCTTACAGTCAAACACTAAGTTTTTTCAAACAACTTACTTCGAGCACCGTTTCAACCCATAAAATGACGATCTGAACGCCTACGTATCCTTGATGTATTGAGCCTACATTATTGTACGCAGAAAAAAATATCAGGTTCTATATAAAATATTGACGTTTCGGAGTCTTGACACACGACTAATCATTGGTCAAAGTATGAAAAAACACACTAAGTGTTGCAAAAAAAAAAAGTTTGCCAAATTTTTTTTTTAGTGCTAGCTATAGCGCAGTAAAATACTGCGCTATGCAAAAAAAAAAAAAAACTTTAGCGCAGTAAAATACTGCGCTAAAAGTAATTTTATAACTTTTTTTTTATTGAGGTATTTTGATTCACTTGATTTTTTATTGAGTCATTTTGGTTCCGGACTCTAAGTCTTGAGGCGCTACGGTAAAGGGTGTTCATATACAGCCAAAGGTTCTGATTTTGAGTCTCGGTTGTGACCCACACATAATTTTGCTTTCTTTTGACAAATTTGAAACTCAAAAGTCACAAGCTACCACTATGGACAGATACACTTTATCGCTAAAGGTGATTTTATAACTTCTGTTTTATTGGAATATTTTGATTCACTTAATTTTTTATTGAGTCATTTTAATTTCGGACTCCAAGTCTTGAGGCGCTATGGTAAAGGGTGTTCATATTCGGTTAAAGGTTCTGATTTTGAGTCTCGGTTGTGACCCACACATAATTTTGCTTTCTTTTGACAAATTTGAAACTCAAAAGTCACAAGCTACCACTATGGACAGATACACTTTATCACTAAAGGTGATTTTATAACTTTTGTTTTATTGGAATATTTTGATTCACTTGATTTTTTATTGAGTCATTTTGATTCCGGACTCCAAGTCTTGAGGCGCTAGGTAAAGGCTGTTCATATTCAGCCAAAGGTTCTGATTTGAGTCTCGGTTGTGACCCACACATAATTTTGCTTTCTTTTGACAAATTTGAAACTCAAAAGTCACAAGCTACCACTATGGACAGATACACTTTATCGCTAATCCCCATGTCACCTGCATGATCATTTTTGCATCAAACAATAAAGTTGCACGTACACTTCATTTTTTCCGTGCTTTTTCTTCCCGATTACCTGGAGGAAAAGTCCTACAATTACTTGGGGAGTTAATTATATCGATTGCACTATTAGCTTTGGTACAAAAATATCCTTCATCAATCTTTAGAGCCAAAAATATTTTTGACGTTAATTTTTGGGACCTAAAATATTCCTGGCGTTAACCTTTAGGGCCTTAAATATTCTTATTTTTAACAGATTCATTTCAAAAACCCAATTAATAATTTTATTTATTACGTGACAGCTTCTCATTGGTTAATAAAATAATTAACTTAAACTAATTAATCCCCCATCGATCCAACTAATAAGCCCTACCCGCCCAATTAAATCCCCTTTTATCCATATAAAAAGAAACCCTTGAACCAATTCAACTAATAAGCTCGATCCTCGAACGATGCCGATATTTGGGTGGTGATTCAACCAATACATGAAACACTGAGCGAAACATACCATGAAGCAGAAACACACTGTTTCTATTTTATTTTAGTTCAAACTTTCAAAGTAGAATTAGTCAAACACCACTCTGCAAAAACAATGTTCTTTTCTATTTTCCTTTTTTGCATTGCTATATATATGTTGCTTCATGATTCATCAATAAATAACTCATCATAAAAAGGATCAGCTAAATTGATAAACCTTTACGTTGAAACACTTAAAGGCTTACCAGAATTTGACTATAGGAGATTTCTTGTTAAAGGAAATTAAATACGTCATTTTCAGCTGAAATTACGACCATGAAATACCGAAAGAAACAGACCATGAAACAGAAGAAACACATTGTTTCTTTCAGTGTTTCATGTATTGGTTGAATCACCACCCAAATATCGGCACCGTTCGAGGGTCGGACTTATTAATTGAATGGGTTCGAGGATTTCTTTTGATATGGATAAAAGGGATTTGATTGGGCGGGTAGGACTTATTAGTTGGATCGGGTTAAATAGGAGATTAATTACTTTAAGTAAATTATTTTATTAACCAATGAAAAGATGCCATGTAATACATGAAATTGTTAATTGGTTTTGAAATGGGTCCGTTAAAAATAAGGGTATTTTAGGCCCCAAAGGTTAACGCCAGGGGTATTTTAGGCCCCAAAGGTTAAGTCAGGGGTATTTTAGGCCCCAAAGGTGGATGAAGGGTATTTTTGCATCATATTTAATAGTTCAAGGGTATTTTAGGCCCTTTTCCGTAATTATATTATTCTCAAGGATAAGAATCTTAGTTAATCTAAGATTTTTAAATATTTGTCAAGCTCCTTGAATTAAAATTCAAATCAATATAGAATTATCTATACAAACAAATTTTTTTTTTTTGAAACATCCTATTATTTATATTAATTGTATTTATAATTTTATCCAATACAGGATGCTCTTTCGAAGGGTAAGAAAATCAATCAGCATTAATCAGTCAACATTTTGCGTTGAAGGTTCGAGCTTTTATAATAAAAGCATCAAAATGTGCAATTCAGATATTGTTGAAACGGAAAAGGCTCAAAAATGTCCTCCATCCATCTATTGGGCTAAAAATGCCCTTAACATTTTCTTTAGGTTCAAAAATGCCTTTTAGTTAAGGGAAGTATGACATGAAATTTCACTAAACAAGTGATCACTTTTTATTGGTCCACATAAATTTCTGACCTAATAAAAAAATCCGACCCGAATTAACACCCAAACCCATTTCTAATATTATAAACCCCTCCAACAAATAAATTCCTACTGAAAGAGTACTACGATCTCTTCTTCTTTTTCATTCTTCTCCGCGCTCGACTTGATTGTTTGTTTTATCCATTTAGTCCTGAACAACTTTGGAAGGGTTGCAAAATTGGGATTCTGGTTTTCACTGTCTTCAACAATCTTATCGCATTTCAAGTACTTGTTTAATGATACTGATGATTGAATTTGCCCTCTCTTCTTCAGTGTTGCATCTTTGAAATTGAAAACAACATTCGGTTCATAATCTTGTTCAAATAAAACTCGGTAGAATCGAATCGATTGCATAAAGAAAAAAACTCGGATATTTTTTTTATTTATCCTGTACTAATCTTCCATAGTCTTTGGTTATTTTTTTGCATTAGTTTGTAAAAATCGATTGCATAACCTTGGAGGAGGACGAAGGGGTAGCCACTTTATAAAAATCTTCCATAGTCTTTGGATGATTACATTCTGGGATAAAGAAAAGAAGCCCCAAAATTAAGAGAAAAGCTGGGTTTGAGTGAGAAACGGGTTTGAGTGTTGATTCGGGTCGGGTCTTTTTATTGGGTTAGAAATTTATGTGGACCAATAAAAAGTGGTCACTTGTTTAGTGAAATTCCATGTCATACTTCCCTTAACTAAAGGGCATTTTTGAGCCTAAAGAAAACGTCAAGGGCATTTTTAGCCCAATAAATGGATGAAGGACATTTTTGAGCCATTTCCAATAGGTTAAGGGCATTTCTGAGCCTTTTCCGTTGTTGAAAATAGTAACAAAAACCTAAATTGAAAAACAACTTAAAGCCCAAACCTAAAATCGATAAATGAGTGTTGTTTTTCTTTGATTGTATGATGTGTTCAGTACAAATCTAGATCTACTCGGTCGTTCAGTCAATATACGTAGTCTATATATTTTCATTGATAAAGTAACGCAATTGGGTTTACCCAAAAAGGTAGCGGTTGCGAGTTCCTTAGTTTACCAAAAAAAAAAAAAAAAAAAAAAACCTCAAAGGCGGCTGAGTTGGTTCAGCGAGTGATTTCATCTGGGATCGATTCCCTTGCCAACAACCTTCTGCTCGTCACACGGGACTTGCCTAGTCCGGTTTATATAACCTATGTAGTTAGCGGGCTATTGCACTAGAAGCGTGTTTACCCAAGAGGACACCAAAAGATAGCGGCTGCGGGTTCTCTAGTTTACCCAAAAAGAAAACAACTGAAAAAAATAAACTTTTTCAATTGTTTGTATTTGATAGAAAAAGATGTTAAAGACCGTTCATGACAAAATTACTAAGTTGAAATAGACGTTGGACTCGTCAGTGGCAGAACCCACTCGTCAAAATCTATTATTTACTTCTTCAAATTTAAAGACCATTGATGAAATTTCTGACTACTTCGCTAGAGATGATCATACGCTGTAACGAATCAACCTTATATCCTTCTATCGTCAGATCTCAGTAAGTTAATTCAAAGGCTACTATTTTTACTTTTAAAACTAAGGCTACGATTTTTACTTTTAAAACTAATACTAAGTCCATACAGGACCAGGCACTCTTTTACGCCACTTTTTTGTTAATCATCCTTTTCTCTTCTAACTAGATACTAGAGCCCGTGCCAGTAAAGGCCCAACATATATTTATAATTTTATTTTTATGCAATTATAAAAAGAATTAATATATTTTATAATATTTCTTGAAAGGCACGTATGTAAAGATAGAAATTTTGGGAGCACGTGTTCAATAATTTGTGACATGATGTTATTTCTTTGTTTCAGTTTATTTGACTTTATTTAAGAAAATAGCTAGTAGACACTTTTTAAACTACACGTTAATCAAAGTTGAACCAGCAATTTCAAAACTTATTGAATTTTTAACTACTTCTAAATACGGAAACGTCATTTGAACTACCATTCCCGTAGGCTAAAACGTGAAACTTTTTATACATATGGTGATTATGTATATTGTGTCATATAACATGGGCATAGATGCGGTATAAGATTTCTATCATTTTTTTTTTACTTAACCTATCATAAGTATGTACTAATAAATTATTTTGGCTATTATGGTACTCCGTATATAATTAGAAACTTAAAAAATTGGAAAATGCCTTTTGAGAATGTAATACCCATCTCAGTTTCTTTTTAGGATATTAAACAGTACTGTAATAAACATCTGAGTAATTTATTTTATTAGTTGTAACAATATTCAATTAATTTGATTATAGAATTACAGTTGGTAAGGTAAGATATCACCCATGGAACTATAAAATGTAATTAGTTGTAATAGTAATTTAAAAAAAATGAAGCTTCATAATAATATATTCAGAACTACTTTTAAAAAATTAATCACCATTATTGACTTAAGGGGGGATACTTTGAGAATTACATGGATATTGCTTGATTTTTTAATATGAGGTCCACGTTTTTATTTTTTATTTTTTATTTTTTATTTTTTTACATGAGTTGGAGGTGGACAACGAAACCACTTCCAACCTGTGCTTATATATAGTAGAAAACATGAGTTGGAGGTGGACGACGAAACCACCTCCAACCCATGCTTATATATAGTATATAAATAAAACATGAGTTGGCAGTGGACGACGAAACCACCTCCAACCCAGGCTTATATATAGTATATATAATAATAGTTTGGAATAACCGACAATAGATAAAGGGAACTTTAGTAAAATTATCAGTTAAGGTACAATTCATTTCCACCAATCAAACAAAAAATTTATTACTCCCTCTGTCCCAATTTACGTGACAAAGTTGGAATTTCGAGAGTCAAATAATTTAATTTTAATCGTGAATTCGGGACGAATTCTTTAAATTTTTTGAAATATAATTTACATATTTGAAAACTAAAACTAAGTAAAAAAAAACTATAAGTCATAATAATAGATAATTAGAAGTATTTGAAAAATATATGAAAAAGGTAAATTATTTGAATTTTGAAATCCGAAAGGTACCACATGAATTGAATTGAAAAGAGGGAGTAGTCTTGAACGACTACAAAGAATATAGCCTACCCAATCAGCATACTCCAACACATACAATGTATTGCAATATCCTACAAAATTGTGTTACTTTCCATATTAGTTAGTCTAAAAAAGATTGACACATTTCTATATTTACAAACAATTTAACTTTATGAGATAATTTAGATCCACAAAAATATTTAAGGCTTATTTTGGATTATACATTTCAAAAGTGTTTCTTTATTTTTTAAATTTCGTGTCAAATCAAACTAAACCAATCTTTTTGGACAGAGGGACTACTAATCAATATACTCTACTTCCAACAATAAACGTCAAAAACACAATACAACCCGATACAAAATTTGGCATAATGAGACGGCGAAAAATTACAACCCAAACAGGCAGTTAAGTAAGGAATAGTATAAATCAACCAAAAACTGGATAAATGATTTAGAGAAACAATCCATGTATACAACTTAAATCAAGAAAATTGTTTACCTCAGATTTAGGTAACAATTAAATTTGTAAATGAGGTATACAATATGTGGATCAATTTTAATCTATTTGGTTGGTATGAAATGTCTATGAATTGTTTGTTGCAATGTATATATACGTATGTTATTGCTATGTGGACGTGCATTGTGATTGGTGATTTATGCTAAATATATATGTCAGATAATATGTTATATTGAATGAATAAGTAAAGCTAAGGAAGAACACCACAAATCTGGACCAATATTTGAGAGAGAGCGCTTCAATATATTTGACTATTACAAATGTTGAGATCTGAAAAAGCTAACCCCTAAAAAGGGGGAGAATGTCCTCTATTAATTGGTATGCCTTATGGGCTTTGAATACAATGCAAAGCCCTTATAAATAAAGAAACCCTAAAATAGATAAGGTAGGACCGTACAGTCTGACACCCGTCGTCAAAACGGTTTCCTGACGCGTGGCAACATCGCAACCGGTTAACAGGACCAACAGACACGTTGATTTTGGATCGGTGTACCCGAACCAACGGACACGCTTTTCTTGTCTCGAGTGAACTGCATCCGGTACGATACCCCGGTGTGAAGAAAAGACTGAATATGCTCGTGCTCATTTGGACTTACCATCGGCTCTGGACTCACCGGTCATACATTGACCCGATTTTTGCCATATACAGATAGTCCCCACACTTTTCGGATCGTAGTTCTACTGGAGTAACTGGAAGTGGATAAGTCCCAAAACCGGTGGTTCCATAAGCTCGTTCTTATCTTCAAATTTTGGCGGGAATAGTTATGTCACGTCCTTCTGACTTCGGCCACATGTCTCGTCCCGAGTGGTCGACCTCGGGAACCGCCTTAACCCACGTCGCCTCAAAATCACGTCTCATTAATTATGGGACACGCGTCACCTCTCGATTGGCCGTTCTCTGTAACCGCTATAGTTGAGCGTCTATATAAAGCCTAAATTTGTTCATTCTTCACTTTACATTTTCACTTCTCTTCACTTCTCTTCTTTAACTTTCTACTTCTTTACCTCTTTAACTTCTTTATTAACTGAATCTTCAAAGTTTCTTGTATCAAGGATCAAATTGAGTCTCCAATCCTTCTAATATTTCCTCCTTCATTGTTTTGTTCTTGTCTTGAAACTTTCATCTGCCTCTTCTAATCCTCAAATTTTCATTCTCACTCTTTCACTTTTAAAATGTCTGCCAACACCGATTCTACTTCTCAGGACGTTCCCTTGGTTTCTTCCCAGGGAGCCGAGCTTGTTTCAAAACCCAAAGGTAAGACCTTCGTGGAACCGACTGCCCTGGACATAATACCGTCCAGAGCCAATTATAGCCATGAATTTGACGTTGAGAAGCCATCTCCTATCGCGGATAGGGGTTTCGATAGAAGGTGATACCCTTCTTCTATTACGAAGGATCTCCTCCCTCGGGTCCGGACCGATTGTGGATGGGATGAGCATCCAGTGCAAATGTTCGCCCTTGGGCCCGATGAGTCCATTACCGACTACAGAGAAGGTTTCCTGTGCGTTTACACGTATCCGTTCACTCTCAAATACGATCCTCCAATTGACCTGGTTATTCTCGAGATGTGCCGAACGTACAATGTGACCTTGGCCCAAATTGGGCCGATTATCTGGAGGATCGTGGCCTGCCTCCACCTACTGGCCAATAACGCAAAAAGGAAATTCACATTGGCGCACTTCATCTAGTTGTATTCTCCGAGAATCTTCCGAGGGGGCATGATAAAGGTAGCCAAACGAGGCCGGAACCCGATTCTTTCCAAACTCGACGAGGATAGATATCGAGGATGGTTGGAACGTTATGTCCGGGTAAGGATCGCAGACATTATTCCGGCTGATCACAAGCCCTTTCCGGGAAAGTGGAACAATAGACGTAAGTTTCTCAGTTGTCTCCCCTCTATAATTGTTTTTCCTCTATACTTTGTCGAAATTTGCTCCCTTACACGCATATGTGAATTTGTTTTTATTTTTTTTTTCAGTTGAGGCATGGATACCTTCAGCTGTCCGAAACCTCCCCGAGTGGGTTGTGGTAATCATTAGCCAACACCCTCATGGTGAACGGACATGAGGGGACCTGTCACGTGGCCGGTGGGTTGCCCAAAATCTTGGTAATCTTTTCCTTGATTCGGTGCTTATAGCGTCATTCCGTTTTGTTTTTTCTTTCTATAACTCCTTTTGTAGTCAGGCTTGCTCAAAGGCTCGGTGGAGCCAAGACCCGAACCAACGGCCGAGCCTGCCACACCGACTCTTGAATTTGATACGGCAGGGGCATCTCGACTCATTGCTGCAGCCGGAAAGAGACAGAGAAAGCCCTCGGCCAAAGGGCAGAAACAAAAGAAGAGCCCGAGCTATGTTCGGACCCTGAGGGATGAATCTAAGTCTGACATTATGATTCAAAGGGTTGGTGCGGGCCCCTTCGTCACCTCTGTTTTGGAGGAAGAAACCACCATTCCGCCCCTGCTTATTGCTGAGGAAGGAACTTTCATCCTGACGCCCCACACAGGTGGGGAAGAAGATGTTCTTTTTCCGATTCCTCTAAGGTCCATTGAATTTATTGACATTTCAGGTGATGCTTCGCCCGAAGAGGCACCCTTGGTGAAGAGGCCTAGAAGATCTGGACCATCTTCGAACATCGAGGCCGAACAAAGGGCTGTGTCAGGCTCGGATAGCGAGGCTACAATGGTTACCAGCCCACTGTTCGGTGTCGACCAAGCTACTTCATCCCGGGCACCCACATCTACCGAGGCTGCTAGAGTTGTTCCAGCTTCTCCTACTCCTGCATCGAGGTCCGACAACCTGGACGACATGTTCTCGGATATCCCTCCTGCAACCAAAGAAGCTGTTGGGTTTGGACACCTTCCTATCCCTCGGGCCACGAGGGTGGCTAGCCGGTTCACCGAAACGGGTGCTAGGGACTCCCTTGTTGGAATTTTCCCGGCCCCCAGTGTGGAACCGAGAAGGACGAGGTCGGCCGCGATCACCGTCCCCGAGAATTGTAGCTTTTTATCCCGCCCTGTAGGAGTAGCGAGTTACCTACGACCTCTCATCTTAGATTCGGATAAGAGAAAAATGGCCGGGGTTCCTTGGCAGTGCCTTATAAACGAAGGCATGCATGCAGGCAATCGAGTAAACTTTACACTCATCTTTCCAAAATATTGATGTGCAATTTTCGACTTTTGTTTATTCAATTTCTTAACTCGATTTGCTTCTTCTTCGGCAGAGCGTTGTGCTCGTTAATGAGGGCTTTGTCTGTGCCCAATTCGAGGTTGATGACTTAAAGAGCCAGCTGGATGCCCAGGGCCGAGAAACGGAGAGGTTCCAACTCCTCCTGCAGGAGAAAGAAGATCAGCTGAGTCGGGCCACTGCTCTTCCCAACCTTCAATCCGAGCTTGAAGTGGCAAAGGCCGAAAACCTTCGCTTGAAGGCCGAGTTGGTTGAATAGAACCGACTCCTTGAGGCGGATAATGCCAGTCTTAACCAAGATAATGCCCATTTTATTACGAGGCTTGGTGAACTCGAGGCCACTATTTCCCAACTTCGGAGTGAACTTGACTCGGTCAAGGCTGATGCTGTGAGGATGGCAAAAAGGCATCACCAACTTGAATCCGAGAGTGCTACTGACAAGGAGAAGTTGAGGGGTGGTCATACAAAAAGCCGAGACTCGAGCCCGGATTAGTGACGAGCTCAAGAGCAAGCTCGAGAAGGCTACAGAGGTCAATGATGTGCTTCAGGCTGAGCTTGAGTCGGCTAATCAAATTCAAATAGTTCTTCTTGAAGAGAGATCCGAAATAGAGACAAAATTGAAAAAAGCCGAGGCCGACCTAGAAGAGTCCCTTAAAGATACGGAGACTGCTGAGGCTTGTTCTACGATTCTAGTTGAGTATGAGCGGTGGAAATCCCGGAGGGTTACCCTCGAACAGGTTGAAAAGGGGTTAGGGGACCTCCAGGTCGGGATACTCAAAGCCAAAGAAATCGAGGAGAGGGCCAAGAAAGCTCTCGATGCTGAGTCTGAAGATTCCGAGCAAACGATTTTCGAGAACTCCGGTTCCAACCATACTGGGTAGATCAGGGCCTGTACGAGCCTTTATTTTGTTTTTGGTTTTGACTTGTGTGAAAAGTCCAAATGTAAAGAACTAGTTTTATATAAGAAATGCGTATTTCCCTTATGGCTATTGTTTTCTTCATTCTTTTATCCGAATGTAATTTATGATATTTGCCTTAATCGTTTATCCAGTAAGGGATAATCAAAGGTTCAGAGCTACCTTTTTTGTCCGAATTGAGCCTATCTTAACTCATTAAGTATTGGCTTTTTCTTCGTTCGGTACATTTTTTATCGAGGATTTTATCGAATGGTTTGCCCGCGGGGCTTATTTATGCTTCGTGAATTCAGACGTCTCCGAATCACATTGGGCATTTTGGGTCGAGGTTCTTAAATTGTTTGAACCTTTTCCAACCGTTTACTTATAATGGATTAGGTTCAGATACTTGAATCCCTGCCTTTTGTCAAATTTTGAGACGGCAGTCCCCATTCGAGGGTGTTAAAAGATTTTGGCTCGGTTCATCGTGACCTTGTTGCCTTTGCCGAATTTCGATGATAGTCACCGGTATAGGGCATTTATTAAAAATACATGTCCGAGAAGTATTTTTTCATAACGCTTCTTTATATTGCAAGTGTTTGCACGTACATAATATAAGGATTTCATCCGTTCCTTCTGTTTTTTAACGTAGCAAATACTAAGTGGACATGATTCGTTTTTGATCGTTTGGTCCTTACATCGAAACCTAACACAGAAGGTCCGGGTTTACACAAAAATAAGAAACATAAAATTTCGAGGAACATTCCGGGGTAGCACTTAACAGTGTTTCTTCATCCACTTTGGTGAGTTGAACTCATTCAACCTTTCCGGGATAGACCTCGATGTGGATATGATAGTCCCTAGTGTTTATCCGGGCTGCATGATCGGGTAAACACTATTAAGTTCCCACTCGAGGGGCAGACCCCCCGTTTTCGGGTACTTTTCCTTGTTTTCATAAAGTAACACGTTGTACTTGTTGCCTCATTAAAAATCTTGTCGGAAAACCCATTTCGGGACAAAACCGTACTAAGGAAAAGAGTGCAACACGTGTTTTCAAACCTAAATTCATTCGGTACTACTTCTGCAAAAAAGGATAGGTTAATAAAAGATGATCACTAGGGTAGGCATCCATACCTTAGCAATAGTATCTCTTCAAATGAGCCATATTCCAGTTGTTCCGAAATCGTTGTCCGTCCATGGATTCCAGTTGGTACGATCCTTTGCCCGTCACTCCGGTTATCTTGTACGGCCCTTCCCAGTTCGGACCCAACTTCCCGTCATTGGGATTCTTGGTGTTCAAAGTAACTTTCCGAAGTACCAAGTCCCCAACTTGAAAATGCCGAAAATTGGCCCTCCGGTTGTAGTACCTCTCCATTCTTTGTTTCGATGTTTCAAGCCTTTTCCTCAGATTTTGAATTATTGTTTTATTCACGAATTCTGCTTGTTCGTTTGCACTCAGGTGATACGGAGTCGATACTATCTTCTTGATCTTCAACCCGTCGAGGAAATTATTGACCTTGTTGCCAACGAACTGAGGGCCGTTGTCACAAGTTATTTCGGTCGGGATACCGAAACGACAGATAATATGGTCCCATATGCAGTCAATAACCTCTTTTTCTCTAATCTTTTCGAAGGCCTGCGCTTCAACCCATTTTGAGAAATAGGCAGTCATAAATAGAATGAAACGAGCCTTACTTGGTGCCCATGGCAAAGGACAGACGATGTCCATTTCCCACTTCATGAATGGCCAAGGTGATTTCACTGGGTGCTGCAACTCCCCGGGTTGATAAATCATCAGGGCATTCCTTTGACACCCGTCGTATTTCCGGACAAAATTCTTCGCATCATCCTCCATTTGGTTCCAGTAATAATCGGCTCTGCTAATTTTTCGAACCAAGGCCTCCGCACCGGAGTGATTACTGCAGGTATCCTCGTGGACTTCTCTCATCACATAATTTGTTTCTCCGGGACCCAAACACTTGGCCAGGGGTCCGAAGAAAGACCGTCGATACAATTGACCGTCTATTAAGCAGAACCGAGCTGCTTTGGTCCGGGGTGATCTTGATTCTTTCGGGTCACTCGGGAGCTTCCCATCTTGCAAGTAGTCGATGTATCTGTTGCGCCAATCCCAAGTTAGACCCATTGTGTTTATCTCAGCCTGCCCGTTTTCTAACGCCAAATTCATCAATTGCACTACGGTATCGGGGTTGATTTCCTCCGCCTCGACTGAAGAGCCCAAATTGGCCAATGCATCAGCTTCGTTGTTCTGCTCCCTGGGTACATGTTGCATGGTCCATTTTTTAAACCGGTGTAATATCACCTGAGTTTTTTCCAAGTATCTTTGCATATGCTCATCCTTGACCTCGAAGACGCCATTTACCTGGTTAACGACCAAGAGAGTCGCATTTTTCTTCGACTATTTCGGCTCCCAGACTCCGAGCCAATTCTAAACCTGCAATCATAGCCCTATACTCGACTTCATTGTTAGTCAATTTAGTAGTTCTAATCGACTGTCTAATGGCATCATCGGCACGGGTCTTAAGAACAATGCCCAACCCGGAACCTTTTAGGTTCGCATCCCCGTCTGTGCGTAAAGACCAGATACCCGAAGCCTTTCCCGAGGTTAGCAAAAGTTCCTTTTCGACCTCGGAAATCATGGCGGGGGTAAAGTCTGCCACAAAATCGGCTAAGATTTGAGACTTAATGGCTGTTCTAGGCTTATATTCGATATCATATCCGCTAATATCTATGGCCCATTTGGTCAATCTACCTGATAACTCCGGCTTATACATGACATTTTTTAGCGGGTAAGTAGTTACTACACATATCGGATGGCATTGAAAGTAAGGTTTCAACTTTCTTGTCGCACTTATCAATGCCAAGGCCAAGTTTTCGAGGTGTGAATAACGAGTCTCTGCATCCCCTAAAGTCCTACTCACATAATATATTGGGAATTGCGTAACTGCTTCTTCTCGGACCAAAACATCGCTTATCGCTACCTCGGACACAACAAGGTATAGAAACAACTGTTCGTCTGCCTTTGGTGTGTGCAGCAGAGGTGGGCTCGATAAGTATCTTTTTAATTCATACAAAGCCTTTGGACATTCCGATGTCCAAAAGAAGTCGTTCTTCTTTCGTAGTAGTGAGAAGAAATGTTGACTCTTATCCGAAGACCTCGAAATGAAACGACTCAGTGCTGCTATCCTTCCGGTGAGCCTCTGTACGGCCTTGACGTTGTTCACCACCTCAATATCCTCGATGTCTTTGATCTTGTCCTGGTTAATTTCAATTCCCCAGTTCGATACCATGAAGCCCAAAAATTTGCTTGATCGGACACCGAAGACACATTTCTCCGGGTTAAGCTTCATGTTGTATTTGCGAAGTACATCAAAGGTATCCTGCAAATGTTTCAAATGGTCCTCTGTTTCCAGGGACTTGACTAGCATGTCATCAATATAAACTTCCATTGTTTTCCCTATCTGTTCTTCGAACATTCCATTAACTAGGCGTTGGTAATTTGCTCCGACGTTTTTTAACCCGAATGGCATGACATTATAACAGTAAGTCCCGTATCAGGTAATAAAGGATGTTTTCTCTTGGTCCTCCAGGTGCATGCGGATTTGGTTGTACCCAGAGTAAGCATTGAGAAAACTTAACATCTCATGTCCGTCCGTTGAATCGATCATTCGATCGATGTGAGGCATCGGAAACGAATCCTTAGGGCATGCTTTGTTCAGATCCTTATAGTCAACACACATTCTAAATTTATTATATTTCATTGGCACCATCACTACATTAGCTAGCCAGTCCGGGTATTTTACCTCCTGGATAGAGCCTATTTTTAAAAGCTTTGTTACCTCCTCTTTTACGAAGGCATGTTTTGGCTCGACCATTGGTCTTCTTTTCTGCTTCACCGGGGGGAATTTCCTATCGAGGCTGAGCTTATGAGTCGTGAATTCTTGTGGCACACCTGTCATGTCTATATGAGACCATGCAAAACAATCGACATTAGCTTGAATAAATTTAACTAACTTGTTCCTGAGCTCCGAGGTTAACCCCGTGTCCAGGAATACCTTTCTATCTGGTAGGTGTTCGAACAAATTACTTGCTCTAGTTCCTCCACGGTAGATTTGGTTGCATCCGAGTCATCCGATAATACAAACGATCTAGGCACGCCGAAATCGTCCTTTTCACATGCCGTTCCGATCCCTTCTGCTTCGCTTTCGAACCCATATTCTTTAATTGCTATTTGGTGTTCTTGCCTCCGTTTGATTCATCATCTCTTTGTTCCGGCTTATTTGGCAAAATGGGTGCTTTCTCGACCACGAACATTTCCATTGCTGCGGGCTGTTCGCCTCAGATAGTTTTTATCCCCTCCGGAGTCGGGAACTTCAGCAACTGGTGTAGTGTTAATGGTATCACTCTCATGCTATGAATCCACGGTCTGCCGAGCAAAGCATTATACTTCATATCTTCCCCGATGATGTAGAATACCGTCTGCTGTATGGTGCCGTCAATGTTAACTGGCAAAGAAATTTCACCCTTCGTGGTTTCGCTTGCCATATTGAACCCGCTGAGTACTTGGGCTACCGGTACAATCTGGTCGAGTAGCCTCAGCTGTTCTACCACTCTCCACCGGATGATGTTGGCCGAACTACCTGGGTCAATCAAAATACGTTTAACTTGAGATTTGAAAATAAAGATGGAAATTACCAATGCATCATTGTACAGTTGAATGATGCCTTCTGCATCCTCGTTACTGAAGGAGATGGAACCCTCGGGTACATAGTCCTGGTTGCGCTTCTCTCGTACAATTGAAACCTTTGTTCGTTTCATCACCGGTCCTCGTGGAGCATCCGTTCCCCCAATTATCATATTGATTACATGTTGAGGTTCCACCGGCTCTGCCCGTTTGTGACTCTCCCTTTCTTTGTTGTGGTTTTTGGCTCGTTCACTCAGGAATTCTCGAAGGTGGCCATTCTTCAATAAATGAGCCACCTCTTCCCTTAATTGACAGCAGTCTTTAGTTCTGTGCCCATGGGTCTCATGATATTCACACACCATGCTCAGGTCCCGTTGACCCGGGTCTGACCTCAATGGCCTTGGCCATCTAGCCCCGTGATACGGCCGATATCTAAGACGAGGTTCGAGGTGTTGACGTTGAAATTGTACTCTGATATCCTCATTACGTCTTTATTGCTAGCTGAACTACCGGCATCACTTCTAAATGATAGACCTCAACTGTTTGACGGGTGTTCGACCCGTTTATCGCCCCTACCCGAGAAGTGACTGGGGCCGACCCTTAATTTTTTTGACCTAAATCTTGACTTTTCCGAATGAGAGTATGGCCTGTGCCTTTCCCTCGATGGTTGCGTCTCCGGTTCGTAATTTTTCCTCAACCTTTCAGAGCTTTTGCTCATATTTATAGGTCCCGAGGGAAGTTCGGGCTGGTCATCCTTTACTCAAATCTTTGATTCATATCTGTTGTGAATATCTGCCGAGGTTACAGCCTCATACTCCAACAAGTTTTCCTTCAGTTTGAACGAAGCAGTCGAGCTCTGAGGGTTAAGCCCTTTGGTGAAAGCTTGTGCAGCCTATTCTTCCGGAATCGGAGGGAGCTCCATTCGTTCCCTTTGGAAGCGGTTCACAATTTCTCGTAACAACTCATCGTCCCTTTGGGCTATTCGGAAGATGTTCGCCTTCCGAGCTTGCACCTTTTTGGCCCCAGCATGGGCTTTGATGAACGCGTCTGCGAGCATTTCGAAGGAAGTGATAAAATGCTTGGCCAGATGGTCATACCAGGTCAACGCTCCTTTCGATAGCATTTCCCCAAATATTTTCAACAACACGGACTCAATTTCATCCTCTTCGACATCATTGCCGTTATGGCATAGGTATACGAAGTCACGTGTTCCTGCGGGTCCGTTGTACCATCATATTTCGGGATATCTGGAATTTTGAACCTCTTCGGGATTAACTTCGGAGCTGCACTAAGAGGGAAAGGCCTTTGAATGTACCTCTTTGAATCCGTCCCTTTCATAATTGGTGGAGCTCTCGGGATCTGATTCACCCGAGAGTTATACGTTTGCACCCTCTTCTCCGATGAATCAACCCGTTTTGCCAAGGTCTCGAGCATCTTCAGAACTTCGGTAGACGAACTGGATCCGGATCCATTGCTTTCTACTATTCGTGGTTTGTCCCTCCTTGGTTCGGTGACATCTTTTGACCTTACTGAAGCTGCCCTGTCATTTTTGCCCTGCAGCCGAGCTATTGCAATCCCCTGTTCGGCTATGGCGGTCCCCTGTTCCGGCAACATTTCAAATATTAAATGTAATTTAATCTCATCCGGAGTATCTGGTGTTTTCGGCCTTGAGCCCGGGTCAAAGTTGTTATAGCCCGCATTTCGAACGTTTTGAAAATTCGAGGTAATCGTGGGAAGTTAAGAAGGTGACTAGCTTTCAAGGTTATTTTAAATGCAAGTTGGTGGTGAATACTATTCATGAATATTATTAGTGTGGGAATATTGAGAAAAGACTAAGGGCAAAAAAGGGAAATTTGCAAAAGGGCGTCATGGTAATTTTGTGAAAAGGCTAAGGGTAAAACGGGAATTCTACACAAAGTCTTGAGAATTCCATGGAATGGCCATGTGGCCGAATTTAAAAAAAAAAAAAAAAAAAAAGAAAGGGAAAAAGAAGATGACAAAATAAGTCATCTTTTGCTTAGAAAAAGAATTCAAGAAAAAGGGAGAAAAATCAAGAAAAATCTAGAGAAGGGGGGGGGGGGGGGGTGGGGGCATGTGCCCCTCACATGACTTGAATAACTATATATATATATGTATAAGTCTTGAAAGAAAAACAAGACAATTTATCATTTAGTTCTAGGAAATTTAAGAGAAAGGGAGAGGAAAGAAAAAAAAAAAAGGGGCGGCAATAGGGGCTGGCCGAACCAGCCCCATAAGTTGATCACAGAAAATTCTCTCTTCATGTTTCTCCCACAAGTTGGAAGGCCCTCGTCGACGTGGAGTAGTCGTTGGAACAAGGGAAGTATTCGTTTCGCAAGAATAAAGTTCTAGTCGAGAAAGGGGACTAGTATTAAGGTAAGGTTACTCCTTATTTTTATATGTTAAAGATGATTGTGTATGTTGTGGAGTATGTGGAAATGAATGAAAGTTATGAAATATATGTGTGTGTTGAAGTGTGGCCGTGTGTATAGGTTGTGTTGTGTGTAAGTGATGAATTAAGTGTATACAACATGATTATGTAGTGTTGTAATGTATGGAAATTGAATAAAAATCATGAAATGGGTGTATTGTGATGTTGGCCGTATGGTTCCCCTTTTTCGTAGTTGGGAAATGAAGTTTTAATAATCCAAGTTGAGATTATAATCGTATGGGCCCAATTGGAAGGAAATGTAGTCATGATATGGTTTCTTGAATTTATGAAATGAAGTTGTAAATGTATGTATTGTGACATAATGTGTGAACTTGGAAGGAAAGAATGTGTGGTGTTTTTCTCGGGTTTGGAGAAGAATTCGGGTATATTGGAGTGTTGGTTGGGTTGCTTGAAATATTGTGTGAATGGTTTAAAGGGTTTTGAATATTGTTTTGAATGGTTTCGGATTGGTAATTGAATGTATGAACGTTGATGTTGGTTTGAATGTAAGTAGTGGAATTGAATATGAGTTATGTTGTTGAATTGTGTAGGAGCGCTTAATGTTAGAATGTTTGTTATCGTTGCTATTGATATTGTGGCCGGTCAAATTCCCGGATTGTTGTTGTTGATTTGGAGCCGAGCCGTATTCTCGGGGTTGGTACATTTACAGGGGAGGTGCTGCCGAAATTCCGGCAGGATATAAGGGGATGTGCTTGAAGGGTTAAAGCGAGTATTTGATAATGAAACTAATGAATGGATGAACTCTCTTGCATGTAGACAAACGAGTTGGAGGCACAAGCGTAACTAGTTGGTCGCGGCGCAGGTATGTAAGACTTACCCTTTTATTCTTTTGGCATGTCTTAGAGCCATGTAGGGTATGATACTGATGTGTACCTTGGGTTATTCCATTCTGTGATTCTGAGTCTGTTTGTGATCTGTATGTCCTCCCTAAGGTAGGTAACTAATAATCTGGATAGGTGAATCCTGACTTAAGCAATCTGACAGCCGTATCCTGATATAAGTATGTTGGTCTGAACATTTTGACATAAATATCCTGATGAGAGTATTTGGTATAAGTGTTCTGATATGAGAGACTATGCTGGAAGTAATTTGAAACATGTATTCTGATTGAGTAAAAGCGATATAAGTACTTTGATAGAAATACTCTGATAAAAGTAATTTGACATAAGTATTCTGTAATAAGTAATCTGTTATGGACATTCTGAGAATACGTTTGATTAATCTATTGAGTATGAGTTATGTGCATTTGGTTTCTCACTATTCTGCTCGTGCATATGTTATGACTCCCTTCACCGAGTCCCGGGCCGGTATGTATCGTGCGGATGGTTCGTCGAGTCCTTTGTTGAGGGTCGGGTTCCATATATGAATTCCGAAGTATGATGTGTCCGGTTCCGGGGTACTGTGTTACATGTCCGTCCCCGGTTACCAAGAATATATTACGAAGTATGATGTGTCCGGGCTCGGGGTGCTGTGTTATCTGTCCGCCCCCGGGTACCGTGGTTATGTTATGATGTGTGACGGAGATCGGAGAAAATCTTCTGGAGTATGATGTGTTGTGGCGCCAAAGGCAGGAGTGGCAACCACGTTCCTATGTTATCGTGCGCATTCCTTGGCATTGTTCACCGATTCCTCGGCGTGTTTTTTTTGTCCCCGAGGTTACCGTATGCATGATGTGATGTGTCCGGTTTCCCGGCGTGGTACATGTCCCCGGGGTTACCGCGTATATGATATGATATCCGATTCTGATATGCATGACTTGTGTTTGGAGACTAGGCATTCCGACATTCCGTATGTTCTGCATTCCGTCTACTATAGGACATCATCTGAGCACTCTGTACATTCTGTGATCCGTCTGACATGCGACATAAGTAAGTATGATTTGTGTCTGGAAGAAAAAGGATAATAAGTGTCTGATATTCTGGATAAGGTATTTGTACGTTGTTTTATTTGTTTCAGTCATGGTTCCGTTTTCTGTACTCATGCCTTACATACTCAGTACATATTCCGTACTGACCCCCTGTTCTTCGGGGGCTGCGTTTCATGCCGCGCAGGTACCCACAGGTGAATAGATGAGGTTACCTGAAGATGATCCAGTGGATTGGCGGCTCCATTTCCTCCAGGAGTGCTGCCGAGTCAGAGTATGTATGCTGTGATGGCTGATCAGTATTAGAGACTTTGCAGACAGCGTTGTGGGTAATGGTTGTCAGTCTGTAAGCGGCTCCATCAGCCGATACGTCATTTTGTGTCACGTAGTAAATTCCATATGATTACAGATTTTTGTTTAATCGTGAACGGTAAGAGGAAAAAAAAATTGACTGTTTAATATGTATTTTACTCGTATTTGATTTTCTGGATCCTAAGGAATTAGGTGTGTAGTCAGAGTCTGCGGGTTCGCTCGGCTCCGTGTATGGGGTCGGGTGCCCATCACACCCTAATAAGGTTAGGGTGTGACAAAAGTAATTGAGTTATGAGTATTCAAGGGATCGGTGGCCGGTAAGGCGACATTCTCCTGATTCACGGTATTCTGCCGGTTGAGGCCTTCTCTCGAATCAACAAAGTTTGGGTCGACTGGATCTGCAGGTAGGTTTCGTAACCCACTGTTGTTCTCGTTTTCAGCCATAATCTCGTTGTTGTTGACATGACCGGACTGTCCGCTGCTTGCCATGTCGTCCGTTTTTTGCGAAAATTAGCAGATTCCTCAATCAATGGGTAAAAGAAAGAAGAAGAAAAGATTAAAAAATCACTATTATCCTGGCCCCACGGTGGGCTCCAAACTTTTTACCTCGGATTTAGGTAACAATTAAATTTGTAAGTGAGGTATAAGATATGTGGATGAATTTTAATCTATTTGGTTGGTATGAAATGTCTATGGATTTGTTTGTTGCAATGTAAATATACGTATGTTATTGCTATGTGGACGTGTATTGTGATTGGTGATTTATGCTAAATCTATATGTTAGATAATATATTATATTGAATGAATAAGTAAAGCTAAGGAAGAACACCACAAATCCGGACCAATATCTGAGAGAGAGAGAGAGAGAGAGAGAGACAGAGAGAGCTTCAATATATTTGACTATTACAAATGTTGAGATCTGAAAAAGCTAACCCCTAAAAAGGGAGAGAATGTCCTCTATTTATAGGTATGCCTTATGGGCCTTGAATACAATGCAAAACCCTTATGAATAAAGAAACCCTAAAATAGATAAGGTAGGACCGTACGGTCTGACACCCGTGTTGTCGTCAGAATGGTTTCCTAACACGTGGCAACATTGCAACCGGTTAACCGGACCAACGGACACGTTGATTTTGGATCGGTGTACCCAGACCAACGGACACGTTTTTCTTGTCTCGGGTCAACTGCATCCTATACGATACCCCGGTGTGAAGAAAAGACCGAACATGCTCGTGCTTATTTGGACTTACCCTTGGCTTTGGACTCACCGGTCATATATTGACCCGGTTTTTGCCGTATACAAAAATAAAAAAAGAATTAGAGTGGAGTAAAAAAAGAGAGTACCTCAGTAATAGCAGTAAAAACAGTCCCCTGCATTATGAGCTCTCCATGTGCCCAACCCAATAGCAGGAATTCTGTGACCACTCAACAGCCTAAAATATTCCCACACTTTCTCATCTTCTGGGTCTATTGTCATGTGAGCCATCTTTTTTCTTCTTAATTCAGCTCTGTTTTTATTTTTATTTTTTTTATCACTATATGTAATTTCAGTTCTTATTTATTCTAGAAGAAGAAATAAAGACAGTTGGGATATTTATATGGCATGGAAAATGGAGTGGCTGAACTTTGCATGTTGTGTCACGTTCGAACACATTCATTAATATTGCAAGACATTATTGTGAGTCTTTGGACACGTTCACACTTCCTGCGACGTACGCCCTTTTCTTGCCTCCATTTTTTTTCTTTTTTGTCCTTTTTGTCCTTCTCTTCTCTAAAATTTTGAACTTTGGAGATCCGTGAATGATCGGGAAATTTAATAGATAGGAGAAGTTTCTGCCCCATCAAAAATTGTGATAGAATAGTAACTATTCTTTCATCCTCAATTAAAAAGTTCAAATTCATTTTAGTTTTAATTAGAGATTTCAAGTATAAATTATAGAAATAATAATATCTTTCATGGGGAATATTTACTTTTATAGAGACTTTTCAACACAAATTCAAACTAATCAAGTTTCAAAATAATTACCTGATTTCGTACACCACTTAGCAGTAAAGGGGGAGGGTAATAGATTCTTGATGTATTAAAATTTTGCCTCTTAAATTACATAGCAGTACAACGTTTAACACTAGAATCAGATTTTCTATACTGATTTTACAAACAGCTATAATAAGTAGGTGCAAAATATATATAAAATAGAAAATGCAAACCTTCAACGGTAGATTTAGATTCTCGGATTCTACCAACTCCAGAGTAGGTGCAGAATATAAACAAAACAGGAAATTTTTCGTGGAAAGCTTTCTTAGTCAATGGAGAAAAAATCACGATCCACCTTAAAAAAATTTCTCAGAATACTTCATTAAATTAATGAGTAGTTTCAGGTTACAAAACAATTATAATCTAAAAAATGAATCCTAGCCACTTAACAACCTACGATCGACAAGATTGTCGCTACATTGTATCTGCTACCTCTAACCTAAACTCTTAGACTAAAAATAGAAGTTTCTATCAACCTCACAACAATACATCTTTAATAAGTGAGATTTTTGAATAAGCAAATATAGTTTCAATTAAAAAAAGCAGACAAACTAAACAACTTGTAACGACCTAATTGGTCGTTTAGGCATTTTACCTCGTTTACCCTTGTTGACCCTTCCGTAACTTCGTTAGAGTATTTTTGACTCACGGGGATGGGTAACGCGATCCTCGAGGTGATCGGGTTGGTTTTGAGGAGTTTAGAAGCCTTTAAGTTGAACAAGTGAAAAAGTGTTGACCAATAGTTGACTTTTGGGTAAATGAGTCTTTTCGGGATTTTTGTCGGTTCCATTAGGAAGGTCGATTATAACTTGGTAGGATGGTTAGTTCGGTTCCCAAGGCACTCGGGGGTGTTTTGGTCCTTTGGTTGAAAACCTTGTCTTTGGGTGTTTGGGGGTTGACCGGGTCAAGATGACCTCCGTTAAGATTTCCGAGGGCATGGGTGAACTCGTAGCGTATTTTATAGTGGGTTGCATGTTTGGTATGTATTCTGGAGGTCTCGGATAAGTTTTGAGTTTTGGGTTGAACTTGGTGAAAACCAGATTTTTCTAGTTTCTGGTGTGCCGCATCTGCGGGCATGGGGCGCACCTGCAGGCCCGCCTCTGTGAGTTTGGTCCACAAGTGCGAGGAAGTGGAAATTCTGGGGAGGCCGCATATGTGGAATCCTCCCCGCATCTGTGAAATTGGACTTTTATGTCACGACCCAACCCCGTAGGCCGTGACTAGTGCCCGATCTGGGCACCCAAACCCATCTATCAAACGTATTCAAATGTATAGCAGAAGCCGACAAGGCTATATTCCAAGTACAGATAATTTCCAGAAAAATTTCGGCAGAGTTTCCTTTGTTTTTCAGACTAACCAGAATAACCCTGTACACAACAAACACCAACAGAGGCCACACAGGGCTAATCAAAGCAATGCACAAACATATGCGGACCGGCCGCCTCGGCGTATGGAATCGCCCAAACAACAAATACACATAAGCATACAGACAGCACATAACCCACAAACATGTCCACAGACCTCTAAACTGACCGACAGAATCATATGACGGGACAGGGCCCCGCCGTACCCAAATAGTCAGATATGCAGAAATATATACATGGCGAAAGATATATGTACCAAAAGTGGACTCCGAATCAAGGGAGTACTCCGAAATAGCAGAAGTGAAGCCTACAGTGGTGGATCACCGGCGTCTGCACCTGCGGGCATGAAACGCAGCCCCCCCGAAGGAAGGGGGTCAGTACGAAAGATGTACTGAGCATGTCAAGCATGGAGTACAAAAATATAGGCCGCAACTGAAAGCGAACAGAATACCAAAGAGAGAAATGCCGAACAGTATATCAAAATGTTTATCAAAATCGTATATACATAATGCAAACAAAATCATGAAAAGCTCAGGAACGTGGTCACCACTCCGACGCTGGTGCCACACACAGCATAACACCAGAAGGTTCAAATCTCCGTACATCCCCGAACACACACATATGAGTGTATCACATCACAGCCATATCACAGCATAACTCCAAACGGAACCCGGCCCTATGGCGAGGCCTCGGGGAACCGTAACACAACATACGGCCGAATCATCATAGAGCGCACGAATCATAACCGGCCCGGGAACCGGTGAACGAAATCATAATAAGGCACGAGTGGAGTCGTGAGCAAACAATGCAATTTGTATATCAAAATAGCCTTTCAAAACTTGATTACTTCATAAGTCAATTCATTAACCAAAATAGTCAAATAATTAATTAGTACGAAAGTCCATTTCACAAAATATTTCCAAAGTGGTACATATGGCTCAAAACATAACTTAGTATCTCATGGTGTTCAAAACATTATTTCATAAAGGATAAATTCCAAATTCGAAGATTCTTTATCGAAGCTTATCAAAAAAAAAGAGAGCCTAGTAGGACGAATAAGGCATCTCGGGGTTAGCGGGCCCACCTCGGGTCAAGTCGAGGTGGCGAACATAATTTATGAACATTTCGGGTCTATAAGATCATACATAAAGATTTCAAAGTAATCCCATTGCATTTTCATAAGTTTCGGACGTTTGATTGCTTTCTAGCCAAAATAGGAACATTAGGCTTCAATTGAATTGAATGAATAGTAGCCATTCTATAGATCGGATTTCGAGGAGCGAAAATGCTCCCGGGGTTCCGATATCAACCTAACATACTAAGACATGCCAAAAGAAGAAGTGGGAAGCTTTACATACCTTAAAGACGTCTTATGCTCACCCCAAAATCAAATCCCGTTCCGTCCAGAATCTGCAAATGGTCAAAGTTACCTATTTGAGATTCTTAAGCTTAAAGATTCCATTAACCTCATTTTTGTCTACCGAAATTTCGGCAGCATTTCCCCTATATATCTAACACCCCCGAGACTTAGCTCGACTCGATAAACATCAACAACAACAACCCAAACGTCACAAACAACATAAACCATAATCAAACCATTCTAACTTCAATGTTCTACCTTACTACACAAGTTGACAACTTTCATTCAAACTTCACAATTCCAAACTTATATCCACATTATTGTATTCATTCACTCATTCAAGATTATTCAATCACATCCAAATTATGTTCCAAACCATATACAAAATTTCCCGAAGTTCATTACTTTCCACATTTCATCCAAAACATCAAAAATTACGACGAACATTCTAACTCGCATTGTTTCATTCCGAATTCATTAACAACAACCATAAGTCTCATTTAAAGTCTTAATAACATAAATATACAATGATATACACAATATATACCGAAATCATATACTTTCCCATAATAATCCGCAACCACTTTCTAATGCCAATTCAATTCATTAAACATTCATTCACGTCATAAATGTCACAACGACGCAACCAACAACTAAACAAGATCAAATTCACATGGCCTTGCACTTCATATAGGTCACGGCTACAACACCCAACACACACACACCCACGGTTTTGCACACACATCAAAATTACGGAATTCTCGTCTATTCTCAATCCTTAACATATTCATACCAATCCCATAACATTAAAGTAGCAAAATTCTTACCTTTTCTTGAATTTCCGACTTGTCGCAAGCGCACACCTTTCACCAAACTAATTGTACTCCGTCGGAGAGCGTCTTGAATACATCACAAATATGGGGAGAACAAGATATTTGGATTTGAATCAAAGCTTGGAGAATTTCTTTTTTCTTTCTTTCTTGGGTTCGGCCGAGAGAGGCTTTGAGGTGCTTTCTTATTTTTTTTTTGTTTTGATTTGGTTTCTTGATAATTCCAAGTGAAGACATTGATATATATCCATTACATAGTCACATGCAAGTCACATGACTTTAAAAATGGGTCTTGGGCCATTCCCTATGGCCGGCCACCCCATTGTTCTTGGGCCTCAATTTGTTGTTCAATTTTCTTGGCCCAATTCATTAAGAGTCCCGTTTTGTAATTCCCGAAACTAATTTTCGAAATTCCAAATTTACCCTCGGCCTTCCCCAATGTCTTAACACCAATGATTTCATAACCAACCTAATCATATCAATAGAATCAAAATATTTCCTCATAACACATAAGTCTTAATTATTTTCACGATTTCCAATTATGCGAAAACACGGGATATAACATTCTCCCCCCCTTAAGAACATTCGTCCCCGAATGTTAAATTAGTCTTATAATATAACGGGGGAGTCTCCCTTTATAGTTAGCACACACAATTCATTCGTCAATCAATACAACAAATTTGAAGGTTTAAATTACCTGTGGGTGCAGGAAACAAGTGGGGGTATTTCTTCTTCATCTCGTCCTCCGCCTCCTAAGTCATCTCTTCCCGATTGTTGTTGCGCCACAGGACTTTAACAGAAGGCACTTCCTTCGTGCTTAGTCTCCTGACCTGCCGATCCAGAATAGTTACAGACTGCTCTTCATAAGACAAATGCTCCGTTACCTGAATATCATCCACTGGGAATATCCTGGAAGGATCACCAATACATTTTCGCAGCATAGACACATGAAATACCGGGTGTACGGCCTCCAAACCGGATGGTAAGTCTAGCTCATAGGCGACCTCGCCTATCTTCCGAATGATCTGATACGGCCCGATATACCGCGGGCTTAACTTACCTTTTTTACCGAATCTCATAACACCCTTCATAGGCGACACCTTCAGAAATACCCAGTCGCCAATCTGGAACTCTAGTGGTCGACGTCGTCTGTCTGCATATGCTTTCTGTCGACTCTGTGCAGCCAATAATCGCTCCCGAATAAGCTTTACCTTATCTACAGCTTCCTGGATCACATCTGACCCAATCAGCTTAGTCTCGCCCACGTCGAACCAACCAAGCGGTGATCTGCATTTTCTGCCATAAAGGGCCTCGTATGGTGCCATCTGAATGCTGGAGTGATAACTGTTATTATAGGCAAACTCAATAAGTGGCAAGTGATCATCCCAGCTGCCCCTGAAATCAATAACGCAGGCCCATAACATATCTTCCAGCGTCTGAATAGTGCGCTCGGCCTACCCGTCGGACTGAGGATGAAAGGCTGTACTGAGGCTCACCTGAGTCCCTAATCCCTCCTGAAATGACCTCCAGAAATTTGCCGTGAACTGGGCACCTCGGTCAATAATAATAGACACAGGGACTCCGTGAAGTCTAACTATCTCTCTGATATACAATCTAGCATTGTCCTCAGCCGAATAAGTAGTCCGAACTGGAAGAAAATGGGCTGATTTCGTCAATCGGTCAACAATAACCCAAATAGAGTCGTACCTGCGTGGAGTGCGCGGTAACCCAACAACGAAATCCATATTAATCATCTCCCATTTCCAGGCTGGAATTTCCATCTCCTGTAATAATCCACCAGGCTTCTGATGTTCAATCTTAACTTGCTGGCAATTCGGACACTGACTAACAAACTCGGCAATATTTTTCTTCATACCGTCCCACCAATACAAACACCTGAGATCATGATACATCTTAGTGGAACCAGGATGAACAGAATACCGTGCATTATGTGCCTCGCCCATAATCTGCCGCCGTAAGCCTGCAACGTCCGGTACACAGAGTCTGCCATCATATAATAATACCCCTTCAGGCGAAATTTCAAACGGAGTCTTTGCATTACTAAGGGCCACATCTCTGTACTGAACCAGAATAGGATCTTCGAACTGACGCTGCTTTACCTCTGCCATAATAGATGATTCAGCAACTGCACGAACAGAAATCCCAGAATCTCCAGAATCCGCCAAACGAACTCCAAGGCTGGCCAGCTGATGAATATCACGAACCAAATCTTTCTTACCAGATGGTATATCAGCCAAGCTGCCCATAGACTTGTGGCTAAGTGCATCCGCTACCACATTGGCTTTCCCAGGATGGTACAGAATATCAACGTCATAATCCTTCAGTAGCTCAAGCCATCTCCGCTGCCGCAAATTCAATTCTTTCTGCTTAAAGATGTACTGGAGACTCTTATGGTCCGTATAAATATCGACATGGACCCCATATAAATAATGCCGCCAAATCTTCAAAGCATGAATCACTGCGGCCAACTCAAGATCATGAGTGGGATAATTCTTCTCGTGCGGTCTGAGCTGCCGGGAAGCATAGGCTATGACTCGACCGTGCTGCATCAACACACAACCTATCCCAATACCATAGGCGTCACAATAGACCACATACCCATCTGATCCCTCTGGAAGAGTCAAAACTGGTGCTGAAACTAACCTTTCTTTCAACATCTGGAAGCTGCGCTCGCAGGCATCGGTCCACAGAAATTTCGCTGCTTTCTGAGTAAGCTTCGTCAGTGGTGCTGCAATAGAAGAAAAGTCCTCCACGAACCTGCGATAATATCCGGCTAATCCCAGAAAACAGCGCACCTCTGTCGGTGTAGTAGGCCTGGGCCAATTCTGTACAACCTCAATCTTCTGCGTATCGACCCGAATACCATCTGCGCCGACAATATGGCCCAAGAATGCCACAGAAGTTAACCAGAATTCACATTTGGAGAATTTAGCGTATAACTTCTGTTGACGGAGAATACCAAGCACCGTCCTCAAATGATCTGAATGCTCCTCGGCTGATCGCGAGTAAATCAGAATGTCATCAATAAACACAATAACGAACATATCCAGAAAAGGTCGAAATACCCGATTCATCAGATCCATAAATACCGCTGGAGCATTAGTCAGCCCGAAAGACATAACTCTGAACTCATAATGCCCGTACCGGGTCCTGAAAGCAGTCTTCGGGATATCTGACTCCCGCACTCGCACCTGATGATAACCTGAGCGCAGATCTACCTTCGAAAAATACTTAGCACCCTGCAGCTGATCAAACAAGTCATCCATCCGGGGGAGGGGATATTTATTCTTTATAGTCACCTTATTTAGCTGCCGGTAGTCGATACACATCCGCAGTGACCCATCTTTCTTCCTCACAAATAATACCGGCGCACCCCAGGGTGATGTGCTGGGTCTAATAAAGCCTTTATCTAACAAATCTTTCAGCTGCTCCTTCAACTCCTTCAATTCAGCCGGTGCCATTCTGTACGGAGGAATAGATATAGGCTGCGTATCCGACATCAACTCTATAGTAAAGTCTATCTCCCGCTCAGGCGGAAGGCCAGGAAGCTCGTCAGGAAATACATCTGGGAATTCATTAACGACCGGAACAGACTGAATAGTAGGTGTCTCAGCTGTAGTGTCGTGCACACGAACCAAGTGATAGATATAGCCTTTCTGAATCATCTTCTTAGCCTTGAGGTACGAAATAAACTTACCCCTCGGCGATGCTGTAGACCCGAACCACTCTATAACTGGTTCCCCTGGAAACTGAAAACGGACTACCTTCTTCTGGCAGTCAACATTAGCATAACAGGAAGATAACCAGTCCATACCCATAATAACGTCGAATTCCAGCATATCTAATTCTATCAAATCAGCTTTGGTGCAACGATCATATATAGTCACAGAACAATCCCTATAAACCTGTCTCGCTATAACAAAGTCTCCAACCGGTGTGGCTACCTCAAATGGCTCTATAGGCTCAGACACTATCCCAATTTTACTAGCAACGAGCGGGGAAATATATGATAAAGTAGAGCCAGGGTCAATCAATGCATATACAGATCTGGAGAAAATTAGTAATGTACCTGTGACGACGTTTGGCGAAGCCTCCTGATCCTGGCGGCTGGCCAAAGCATATATGCGGTTCGAGGGACCGCTAGAACCTGAAACGCCACCGCGGCCTCGACCGCGTCCCGCCGGTGTCAGCGCACCTCGCCCTGCAGTGCGTACAACAGATGGAGTAGATGATGAACCGGCGGCTGACCCTGTCGGCTGAGCCACACTACCAGAACCGCTAGCCAACGGACAATCTCGCATAAAATGGCCCTAACCACCGCACGAAAAACAAGCTCCAGTAGCTCGATAGCACTCCCCAGGATGAGACTTCCCGCAATGAGAACAACGGGGTCTGGGTGGTCTGGCCTGGGTGGGGCCTCTAGACACCTGTGAACCTGCCGCCCTGGAGCCCTGACCGGCCCCAGGCGGTCCTGTACTATCAAACCTCCTGCCGCCAGACTGAGTACTCCGGCCGGACGGAGGAAGCTGTCTGCCTGTCTGCTGCTGCTGAGGCTGCCCGCCTCGAGAATCTCCAGAATATCCCGCGGACCTAGCCCTCTTGGGCGGCCTCCTGTCCCGATCTCTGCTAGAATAATCAGACCTGTGACGGTCCTCCATACCCATCGCATAAGCCTGAAGTCGGGCAATATCCATATCTGTCTGCAATGACACTGCCATACAACCCCATAACATATATGTGCATCCGATCAGACATATCTGCTACTACGGCAGGTGCATACCGGGCCAGGGAATCAAACTCCAGATTATACTCACGAACGCTCTGACCCCTCTGCTGCAGATGTAAAAATCGATCAGCCCGCGCCCGTCGCAACTCTGGGGGCAGAAAGTGGCGGGTGAAAGCAGTCACAAACTCGTCCCAAGTAGCTGGAGGAGCACCCTCGCCCCTAGATAGCTCCCAGGACTCATACCAGTGAGCAGCAACATCCCGAAGTCTATGCGAGGCCAACTCGACCGACTCGGTCTCTAAAGCCCTGACCAAGTCTAGTGAGCGCCGCATCCCCCGAATAAAGTTATGGGGGTCCTCATCGGGCTTAGACCCGAAAAACTCTGGAGGGCCACACAATAAGAACTCTCGAACCCGCAGGCTGTCACGCCTGTCATCATCATCATCGTCCCTCCGCCCGCGTCTGCGAGCCTGCCCCGCTACCAATGTGGTCAGCAACTGTACAGCCTCCCTCAGGGTCCTGTCCTCCGCCCCTGGCTGAGAAGCTGGAGTCTCGGGAGCGGGTACTCGGGCCTCTGGAGCTGCTGAAGGACCTGCTCCAGGCTGTACCAATGGTGGTGTAGCGGACCCCTCAGAATGAGGCACGACCTCAGGCAAATCATAAACATGAGCCCGGGTAGCTCGCTGTGCCTGACTGGTCTCTCCCATCCTCGCCTTGCCCTTCTGGGCCGCCGTTGCCTTCTTCGGAGGCATCACTGCAAACACAATAACAAATCAGATCAGAATCGTCCTAATAGCACAGCTCTATCGCACGATCTAAGATTCCAAAGAAAAGTAACACCCTAAATGCCCTGTAGCCTCCTGTTTATAGATGTGGTGCACAACACACCGATAAACAAGACTCTACGAGACACGGCCTGTGGACATTCCGAGGACAAACCACTCTGATACCACTTTTGTCACGACCCAACCCCGTAGGCCGTGACTAGTGCTCGATCTGGGCACCCAAACCCATCTATCAAACGTATTCAAATGTATAGCAGAAGCCGACAAGGCTATATTCCAAGTACAAATAATTTCCAGAAAAATTTCGGCAGAGTTTCCTTTGTTTTTCGGACTAACCAGAATAACCCTGTACACAGCAAACACCAACAGAGGCCACACAGGGCTAATCAAACCAATGCACAAACATATGCGGACTGGCCGCCTCGGCGTATGGAATCGCCCAAACAACATATACACATAAGCATACAGAAAGACCATAACCCACAAACATGTCCACAGACCTCTAAACTGACCGACAGAATCATATGACGGGACAGGGCCCCGCCGTACCCAAATAGTCAGATATGCAGAAATATATACATGGCGAAAGATATATGTAACAAAAGTGGACTCCGAATCAAGGGAGTACTCCGAAATAGCAGAAGTGAAGCCTACAGTGGTGGATCACCGGCGTCTGCACCTGCGGGCATGAAACGCAGCCCCCCCGAAGGAAGGGGGTCAGTACGAAAGATGTACTGAGCATGTCAAGCATGGAGTACAAAAATATAGGCCGCAACTGAAAGCGAACAGAATACCAAAGAGAGAAATGCCGAACAGTATATCAAAATGTTTATCAAAATCGTATATACATAATGCAAACAAAATCATGAAAAGCTCAGGAACGTGGTCACCACTCCGACGCTGGTGCCACACACAGCATAACACCAGAAGGTTCAAATCTCCGTACATCCCCGAACACACACATATGAGAGTATCACATCACAGCCATATCACAGCATAACTCCAAACGGAACCCGGCCCTATGGCGAGGCCTTGGGGAACCGTAACACAACATACGGCCGAATCATCATAGAGCGCACGAATCATAACCGGCCCGGGAACCGGTGAACGAAATCATAATAAGGCACGAGCGGAGTCGTGAGCAAACAATGCAATTTGTATATCAAAATAGCCTTTCAAAACTTGATTACTTCATAAGTCAATTCATTAACCAAAATAGTCAAATAATTAATTAGTACGAAAGTCCATTTCACAAAATATTTCCAAAGTGGTACATATGGCTCAAAACATAACTTATTATCTCATGGTGTTCAAAACATTATTTCATAAAGGATAAATTCCAAATTCGAAGATTCTTTATCGAAGCTTATCAAAAAAAAGAGAGCCTAGTAGGACGAATAAGGCATCTCGGGGTTAGCGGGCCCACCTCGGGTCAAGTCGAGGTGGCGAACATAATTTATGAACATTTCGGGTCTATAAGATCATACATAAAGATTTCAAAGTAATCCCATTGCATTTTCATAAGTTTCGGACGTTTGATTGCTTTCTAGCCAAAATAGGAACATTAGGCTTCAATTGAATTGAATGAATAGTAGCCATTCTATAGATCGGATTTCGAGGAGCGGAAATGCTCCCGGGGTTCCGATATCAACCTAACATACTAAGACATGCCAAAAGAAGAAGTGGGAAGCTTTACATACCTTAAAGACGTCTTATGCTCACCCCAAAATCAAATCCCGTTCCGTCCAGAATCTGCAAATGGTCAAAGTTACCTATTTGAGATTCTTAAGCTTAAAGATTCCATTAACCTCATTTTTGTCTACCGAAATTTCGGCAGCATTTTCCCTATATATCTAACACCCCCGAGACTTAGCTCGGCTCGATAAACATCAACAACAACAACCCAAACGTCACAAACAACATAAACCATAATCAAACCATTCTAACTTCAATGTTCTACCTTACTACACAAGTTGACAACTTTCATTCAAACTTCACAATTCCAAACTTATATCCACATTATTGTATTCATTCACTCATTCAAGATTATTCAATCACATCCAAATTATGTTCCAAACCATATACAAAATTTCCCGAAGTTCATTACTTTCCACATTTCATCCAAAACATCAAAAATTACGACGAACATTCTAACTCGCATTGTTTCATTCCGAATTCATTAACAACAACCATAAGTCTCATTTAAAGTCTTAATAACATAAATATACAATGATATACACAATATATACCGAAATCATATACTTTCCCATAATAATCCGCAACCACTTTCTAATGCCAATTCAATTCATTAAACATTCATTCACGTCATAAATGTCACAACGACGCAACCAACAACTAAACAAGATCAAATTCACATGGCCTTGCACTTCATATAGGTCACGGCTACAACACCCAACACACATACACCCACGGTTTTGCACACACATCAAAATTACGGAATTCTCGTCTATTCTCAATCCTTAACATATTCATACCAATCCCATAACATTAAAGTAGCAAAATTCTTACCTTTTCTTGAATTTTCGACTTGTCGCAAGCGCACACCTTTCGCCAAACTAATTGTACCCCGTCGGAGAGCGTCTTGAATACATCACAAATATGGGGAGAACAAGATATTTGGATTAGAATCAAAGCTTGGAGAATTTCTTTTTTCTTTCTTTCTTGGGTTCGGCCGAGAGAGGCTTTGAGGTGCTTTCTTATTTTTTTTTTGTTTTGATTTGGTTTCTTGATAATTCCAAGTGAAGACATTGATATATATCCATTACATAGTCACATGCAAGTTACATGACTTTAAAAATGGGTCTTGGGCCATTCCCTATGGCCGGCCACCCCATTGTTCTTGGGCCTCAATTTGTTGTTCAATTTTCTTGGCCCAATTCATTAAGAGTCCCGTTTTGTAATTCCCGAAACTAATTTCCGAAATTCCAAATTTACCCTCGGCCTTCCCCAATGTCTTAACACCAATGATTCATAACCAACCTAATCATATCAATAGAATCAAAATATTTCCTCATAACAGACAAGTCTTAATTATTTTCACGATTTCCAATTATGCGAAAACACGGGATATAACATTTTAAGTGAGGCCGCATTTGCTGACATTTCTCCGAAGATGCGAGGCCACACTTGCGAGGAGTGGTCCACAGGTGTAGAATCACTAAAATCAGAAACTTATATTTTTCCCAACTTGAAGCCATTTCTTTTCACAATTTGGGACCTAAAGAGTTTGGTCGGACGATTTTGTGGCGCTTTTTGAAATTCTTCCTTGGGGTAAGTTCCCTACACTCCTTTCATGTTTTTATCATGTTTTAATTATGGAATCTATGGTAGAAATCATGAGTTTAGTTGAGGGATTTGGGTCATGAACCCTAAAATGATCTTATGAACCTCCTTCAATCTAAAGTGAGTTTTGTTGGGAAATTTATAAGATTCTAAACATCTAATCAATGTGTAACTAGTTCCTAAGCTTGAATCTTACTCAAGAATTTGGTTATGGAAAATAAGGGTTTTTCTCTAAAATTGGGGGTCTTGGTGAAATAGTGAAATTAATGCTAATTTGAGATTAGTTTGTGATGAAACTTGGTATTTGACTCCCTAGACTTTGGGTAAACCGTTTCCAACGTAAATTTTCAATTTTTCCCTTGTGGGCCCGGGGTCATCTTTTAAGGTCCTTTTTTTTATTTCAGTTTGGAATTATGGAAATATGGACATCTTTAGCTTCGTAATCTAATGTAGATTAACTAATTGATAGACTTTGATCGTTTGGAAGCTATTCAGAAAGGAAAGGCTCAAGCGAAATAGTTCGTTGCACCTGTTCGGCATTCGAGGTAGGTTACGGCTTACCTATGGTTAGACTCCGATTAGCGAAGCATATGTAGTTTGTAGTTATTGACGGGGAAAGCATGATACATGATAGACCTTCGGGCACGGTGTGGAGGTGAATTCCAATTAGTTTGGTATCACTTAGTGTTATGTGGGCTTGTTTCCATGTTTGTTATATTCTGGACATTTGGCTGCTTCATCTCTATCTCTTGATATCTCACTTATCATCTGGAAAGCAAGGACAATGTTAATGAATTGAGTTGTGATGTGTATTTCAGGGCAAGTTACTATTGATCCCACGATATGTCGTGTTTGTCACGACCAGCCTACGGGCCATGACGGGTACCCGGAACTGACTACCGAGCACCACTCATCCGAATCATCATACTCATCTTAAATGCATTTACTATTCTCAACACAACTGACCATAAGGAAACCTTTATCACCTCCAAAAACATATCTACAATCATATGTATAAGGCCCTCGGACTATCAAAATAATATAAAAATACACAATGTGATCATCTGGGACATCTACTACCCACACCTACGTATCTACGAGCCTCTACTAGAGTACTAAACATAAGGACGGGATAGGACCGTCGTGCCTAAATATATATACAAAAAAGAATGTACCAAAAATAGCACCTCTGGAATAATGGAGTCCGCTGATCAGCTCCTATGAACCTGGGTCACCTACCTGTCTACCTGTGGGCATGAACACAACGTCCACAAAAGAAAGGACGTCAGTACGATAAATGTACTGAGTATGTAAGGCATGAATAACCCTAACATAATAAAGAGATCATAAAACATGAGATGAGGATATAACTTGCTTAACCTTTAAAAGAAAACACATGTCCTACGTATCACATATACCATCATCATTAACCCGCGTCCGGGTAACCATCGCACACCGCCCACTAGTAGTGTCATGTCAAGCCCTCTAGGCATGGTGTAATCATATGTAGCCTACTTTCGCGGTGACATGTCCGGTCATCTAGGCACGGTGTAATCGTATGCAGCCCACCTTCGTGGTGACATGTCCGACCATCTAGGCACGGTGTAATCATATGCAGCCCACCTTCGTGGTGACATGTTCGGTCATCTAGGCACGGTGTAATCGTATCCTTATATACTTATCATAAAGCATGCGTTAGAACTCAAAGATAACCTATAACTATGTCGGGGTGACGTACGGTCGAGAACCCCCGATTCCATTATGGAGTCATCATAATCATCATACCTCACCTTGAAGGAACTAGCATCATAAGGTGGGTCTAGCAATAATGGATAACATCAAAGAATCGTACAAGGATCATTAGCTTCATGGAAATGTCATATCATTATCATACTCTCGACATATCTCTTATCTTGTCTCATAAGAAGCTCGTTAGAAACATTGACTCATATTTTCCGGAATGTAAGAAGGTCATGGAAAGATAAAGGGAGTCATGTCATAGGAATCAAGCTTTAGAAAAAGAAGGGACTAGCCTTACATACCTTTACGTTTCGCTAACTTTATCGCTTGAACGCTTTCCTCCAATATTCACGTTTCTACATTCAAGAAAGTTTGTACTAAAATTAGATAATCGAAGACATACTTAGGCTTAAGCTAAAGCTAACGAAAATTGGGTAACATCTCCTTTATTTCGATGACTTCTTCCACGTAATAAGAAACTCCCAACATCAATTACAACACCCACAATATTTTAATCAATAGATTCATCAGGCCAGACATTATTAAATTCTCAACATTCCCTATCCAACTCCTTCATAACCCTAACTATGGCACCATAATGTATCCATCCTTATACAATGCCTTTAAACATCTTTAATACTATTCATAGCAAGATTATACTCGTTGCATATCAAGAACTATGATTCAAGTCAAGTCATGATTCAAGAATATTACTATTTTCATATTTGCACTCCATATTCTCCTCCCTTCTATAATCCAAGTCTTTTAACCTCTCAATACTTTTAATAACATGAAATAAACATAAAAATCACCTTTAATGATTTAGGAATGGACTTCAGATGAGAATACTCCACTTGGAGAAAACCCTACTCCAACCCAAAAAATGTGTCCTGATCTCCACAAACCCTAGTGAGCATTCTTGCACTAGATTCTACTAATTCTTCATGATTACTCCTTAATTTCCCTTGGATTTATGATAATATAATTTGAGTTTTTTTCTAGAATCTTCAAGACATAGAGAGAGAATAAAATCCCGTCGACGTGTCGACTCAATCGGTTTCTGCATACTAAAATTCTCAGAACATAACGACGGTTCATATTGATGGCCCATCGACCGGGTCGAAGGTCCGTCGATAGTGTCTAGTGTCTGCAGATTTCCTTGAATCTGCTCATCCTGCGTCGGTTCAATCCGTTCAACTTGTAATCCTGTAATATACCTTGAATACTTGCGAGTACTTCCATAAACGGGGTAAGATACTTATCATCCCAATGCTCGGGTACAAATCTCCATTTCAGAGCATACTCAACTAGGGAGCTGTAAGTTTTTCCTACTATGAAAACGAGAGGTGTAACATTCTTCTCCCCTTTAAAAACATTCGTCCTCGAATGTTAAGTTCTCGAGAATCTTACAAAATTTCGCCAGATCTTCTCTAGTAATATGGCGCTACCATCTTGTCACAACAGCCTATAACAACATTGCCTCACAGGGCTACAACACAATTGTAAGGAACTATGGCCACACACGACTAGAAGCATAAAAAGAAAGCATCCATACCTCATAATGTTGATGTTTCATTTTGGATCTCTCCCGGGGGTTGAAATAAGTGCCGGTACTTGGACTTAATGTTGTTTTCCGCTTCCCAAGTCACTTCCTCTCGATTATTGTTCCGCCACAAGACCTTAACCGAGACTACCTTTTTATTTCTAAGCCTCCGTACTTGCTTATCTAGTATAGCAACAGGCACCTCTTCATAAGCTAACTCTTCTGTAACTTGAACATCCGCTACCGACACAATTCTAATAGGATCTCCGATGCACTTACGGAGCATTGATATGTGAAAAACTGGATGGACTAATTCGAGTTCCGGAGGTAGGTTCAGTTCATAAGCTACTTGGCCTATCTTGCGGACAATCTTATAAGGCCTAATGTATCGAGGACTTAACTTTCCCTTCTTACCAAATCTCATCACGCCTTCCATCAGTGATACCTTCAAGAATGCCCAATCATCAACTTGGAATTCTAAGTCTCGTCGGCGGCTCTCCGCATAAGATTTCTGACGGCTTTGGGTTGTCAATAGTCGGTCTCGGATAACCTTGACCTTTTTCACCGCTAGTTGAATCAACTCAGGGCCTATTAGCTGTACATCTCCTACTTCAAACCACCCAATTGGGGACCTACACTTTCTTCCATATAGGGCTTCATACGGGGCCATTTGAATACTGGAATGATAGCTGTTGTTGTATACAAACTCCATGAGAGGTAAGTGGTCATCCCAACTACCACCGAAATCTAGCACACATGCCCGTAACATATCTTCCAATGTCTGAATAGTGCGTTCGTCTTGCCCATCGATTTGTGGATGAAACGCCGTGCTAAGCCTTACCTAAGTACCCAATCCTTCTTGGAAAGACTTCCAGAATTTGGCTATAAATTGTGCTCCTCTGTCAGTAATAATGGACACCGAGACGCCATGAAGTCGCACAATCTCTTTAAGATACAACCTTGCATAGTCTTCTGCCGAATATGTGATTCTGACTAGAAGAAAATGGGTTGATTTCGTGAGTCTGTCCACGATCACCCATATGGAGTCATACTTTCTTCGGGAATGAGGTAACCCTACAATGAAATCCATGTTAATCATTTCCCATTTCCAAGTTGGAATTTCCATAGCTTGTAACAATCCTCCTGGCTTTTTATGCTCGATCTTCACTTGTTGGCAATTTGGACGTTGGGCTACAAATCCACTATGTCTTTCTTCATTCCATCCCACCAATATATTAGCTTAAGATCATGATACATCTTTGTCGTCCTTGGGTGATTAGAATATCGAGAGTAATGAACTTCTTCTAGAATCTAACGACGTAATCCTGCAACATTTGGAACACATAGCCTATCTCGGTATCTGAGAACTCCATCTGTAGAAACTTCAAATGGCGACTTCTCTTCCTCATAAAAGGTATCTCTGTAATGAATCAACTAAGGGTCATCATATTGGCGCTCTCTCACCTCCATATCTAAGGATGAAACAGTTGGGTTATGAATACCAATTCCTGCATTGCCTGAATCAATTAGGTGAACCCCAAGGATGGCTAGTTGATTTACGGCTAAGTGCATCAGCTACTACATTCGCCTTTCTGGGGTGGTATAGGATACTTACATCATAATCTTTCAGTAATTCCAACCACCGTCTCTGCCGTAGGTTTAACCCTTTCTGCTTTAAGATATATTGGAGACTCTTGTGATCTGTATAAATGTCAACATGAACGCCATACGAATAGTGTCTCCACATCTTTAGTGCATGAATAACTGCGGTCAATTCAAGATCATGGGTCGGATAATTCTTTTCATGTTTTCACAACTGCCTTGAAGTATAGGCGATGACTTTTTTGTGCTGCATCAACACACAACCTAACCCCACACCAGTGGCATCACAATATACAACATAACCGTCTGGTCCTTCTGGGAGTGTCAGAACTGGGGCCGAAGTCAATCTATCTTTCAATTTTTGAAAACTGCGTTCACAAGCATCATTTCATTGAAATTTCACTGATTTCTGAGTTAGCTTTGTCAATGGTGCTGAAATAGAGGAAAACCCTTCCACAAATATTCTATAATAACCTGCCAATCCCGGAAAACTACGGACTTTTGTCGGTGTTGTGAGCCTTGGCCAAGTCTTCAAAACTTTAATTTTTTGAGTATCAACCTGAATGTCGTCTGCTGAGACAATATGGCCCAGAAAAGTCACAGAATTTAGCCAAAACTCGCATTTTGAAAATTTTGCATACAATTCTTGAGTCCGAAGAATTCCCAAGACAATACGTAAATAGTCGGCATGCTCAGCCTCTATCGGAGACTATACTAAAATATCATCAATGAACACGATTACAGATAGATCTGAAAGAGGCATGAATACATTATTCATCAAATTCATAAACACTGTCGGAGCATTAGTCAACCCAAATGACATCACCTGAAATTCATAGTGGCCATATCTCGTTCTGAAAGTTGTTTTAGGAATATCTTCTTCTCTGACTCTCACTTGATGATACCCCGATCTTAGATCGATTTTTGAGAACCATTTGGCATCGTGTAATAGGTCAAACAAATCGTCGATCCTCGGGAGAGGATATTTATCCTTTATCGTTACTTTATTCATCCGTCTATAATCAATGCACATCCGTAAGGAACTGTCTTTCTTTCTCACAAATAGGACAGGTGCTCCCCACAGTGATGAATTGGGCCTAATGAACCCCTTCTCAAGCAAATCTTTCAGTTGTGCCTTTAGCTCTTTCAATTCTGCAGGAGCCATTCTATAAAGAGTAATAGAGATTGGTTTAGTATCCGGTAACACATCAATGGAAAAGTCAATCTCTCTCTCCGGGGGAAGGCCTGGAAGTTCATCTGGAAATACATTCGGAAATTCATTCACTACCGGGACAGATTGAAAAGTCGGTGGCTTTGCCTGGGTGTTATGAACCCAGATTATGTGATAAATGTAGCCTTTTGCTATCATCTTCATTGCCTTAAGGTAGGAAATAAACCTACCTCTGGGAGACGCAGTTTTACCTTTCCATTCAAGCACGGGCTCTCCCGGGAATTGGAACCGAACTACTTTTATTCGGTAATTGACATTGGCATAACAAGAGGCCAACCAATCCATACCCATAATCACATCTAAATCTAGCATTTTCAGCTCAACTAAATCAACTTTAGTCTGACGATCACATACCACAATCACACAATCCTTGTATACTTGTCTAGCTATTACGGGATCACTAACCAGAGTGGATACCTCAAAAGGTTTAATTGGCTCGGGTTTCACCCTAATACGATGAGCGATATACGGAGTGATATAAGACAACGTAGAACCCGGATCAATCAACGCATAAACATCATGAGAGAATATAGTCAATATACCTGTAACCACATCTGGGGAAGACTCAAGATCCTGACGTCCGGCTAGAGCATAAATACGGGGCTGAGTGCCACCTGAAATGGACGCTCCCCCTTTGCCCCTACCACGACCTGGTGGAATATAGGGAATCTGCCCTATCGGGGGGCACAGATGAGAAAGAACGAGCTGCGGATCCCGTGGCCTGAACCCCACCTCTACCGTACCTCGAGGGACAATCACCCATTATGTTCCTAGTCTGTCCATAAACATAACAAGCATCTGAACCCTGGCGACATGGACCCAAATGTGACTTTCTGCACTGACTACATCGCGAAACCGGTGGTCTCCTCTGATTATAATCACCTCTCAACTGAGAACCTGAAGCTCTCGAGATCTGACCCTGTCCTGAATGAATGGAGAGATCAAATCTCCTTCCTGCAAAACGAGGGGGTGCACTAGTCGCCGACTGGCCTGAATGTCTAGAATATGACTGCCTCGATCCCCCTCTATAGTCGCTGCCAGCGCCAGCAGATCTGGCACTCGTACTCTGCCCTCTATCGATATCGCGCTCACACCTTTGCGGATGTTGCTACTCTTATAAATTCTGGACATGGGCTTGAATACGGGAAATATCCATCCCCTCTTGCAATTAAGCTGTCAAACAATCTTTGAACAAATATAGCCCTAAGCCACTCACAAATCTATGCACTCTATCTCCCATATCGGCCCCCATAGTGGGAGCATACTGGGCTAATGAATTAAAGTGAAGACTATACTCCCGAGCCCTCATATTCCCTTGCTTTAGATTCAGAAACCTATCCGCATGGGCCCTTCGAATATCAAGTGGCAAATAATGACGAAGAAAGGCATCCACAAATTCCTGCCAAGCCGGGGGAGGTGCGTTTTCCTTTCTCGAAGATATCAGTTATTATATCAAAGGACCGCTACATCCCGGAGCCTATAAGATGCCAACTCCACTAATTCAGTAGCGGAGGCATGAATGATTCTCAACGTTCTCAGCATCTCATCAATATAACCCTGCGAGTCTTCATCCGGCTTTGACCCGAAAAATTCTGGAGGCTTTAATTCATGAAATCACGGGCCCTAACACTAGTCGCCCTGTCACCTGGATCCGTACTCTGCCACTGTGCCTGAGCGGAAACTAACTATGTCAATAGCTGAATAGCTTCGGTCATTTGTTGACTCGAAGCACCCGGTAGAGGAATTGGAGGAATAGGAGCTGGAGCTGAAGCCCCCTCTTGCTCTTCTAGAGTAGGCAGAGTGTGAGAGGTATTGGATGGAGCCTCATTATGAGATTCAACTTCTTCTATATTTTTTGGAGGCTCCCTTTCCATCCGCCTCTCTGTCGTAGCCTTTCCCCTCTGGGCGATTGTAGCTTTTCTCTTTGGCGGCATCACTGAAATCATAGCGTACAATTAGGGAGGAGAAAATCTTATAAAATGGCTCTATGGCACGATTTAGTAAGAAGAAGAATGGTCATTTTTTTTCCTAAATGCCCCGTAGCCTCCTGTTTATAAGTGTGACGCGTTTCACACCCATAAACAAGACTCTACTGGACACGGCTCGTAGACACACCCTAGGACGAAACTGCTCCGATACCAATTTTGTCACGACGCGCCTACGGGCCATGACGGGTACCCGAAACTGACTACCGAGCACCACTCATGCTAATCATCATACTCATCTTAAATGCATTTACTATTCTCAACACAATTGGCCATAAGGAAACCTTTATCACCTCCAAAAACATATCTACAATCATATGCATAAGGCCTTCGGGCTATCAAAATAATATACAAATACACAATGTTATCATCTGGGACATCTGCTACCCACACCTACATATCTACAAGCCTCTACTAGAGCACTAAACATATGGACGGGACAGGACCCCATCGTGCCCAAATATATATACACAAAAGAATGTACCACAAATAGCACCTCCGGAACAATAGAGTGCCCCTGTAAGTCCGCTGATCAGCTCCTATGAACCTGGGTCACCTCCCTGTCTACCTGTGGGTATGAACACAACGTCCACAAAAGAAAGGACGTTAGTACGATAAATGTACTGAATATGTAAGACATGAAAAACCCTAACATAATAAAGAGATCATAAAACATGAGATGTGGATATAACCTGCTTCACCTTTAAAAGAAAAAACATGTCATACGTATCACATATACCACCATCGTTAACCCGCGTCCGGGTAACCATCGCACGCCGCCCACTAGCGGTGTCATGTCCGGCCCTCTAGGTACGGCGTATTCATATACAGCCTGCCTTCGCTGTGACATGTCCGGCCATCTAGGCACGGTGTAATCGTATGCAGCCCGCCTTCGCGGTGACATGTCTGGCTATCTAGGCACGGTGTAATCGTATCCTCATAGACTTATCATAAAGCATGCGTTAGAACTCCACAATAACCTATAACTATGTCGGGGTGACGTAAGGTCGAGAACCCCCGATTCCAGTATGGAGTCATCATAATCATCATACCTCACCTTGAAGGAACTAGCACTATAAGGTGGGTCTAGCAATAATGAATAACATCAAAAAATCGTACAAGGATCATTAACTTCATGGAAATATCATATCGTTATCATACTCTCGACATATCTCTTATCTTGTCTCATAAGAAGCTCTTTATAAACATTGACTCATATTTTCCGGAATGTAAGAAGGTCATGGAAAGATAAAGGGAGTCATGTCATAGGAATCATGCCTTAGAAAAAAAGGGACAAGCCTTACATACCTTTACGTTTTGCTAACGTTATCGCTTGAATGCTTTCCTCCAATATTCAAATTTCTACATTCAAGAGAGTTCGTACAAAAATTAGATAATCGAAGACATACTTAGGCTTAAGCTAAAGCTAACGAAAATTGGGTAACATCTCCTTTATTTCGATGACTTCTTCCAAGTAATAAGCAGCTCCCAACATCAATAACAACACCCACAATATTTTAATCAATAGCTTCATCAGGCTAGACATTATTAAATTCTCAACATTCCCTATCAAACTCCTTCATAACCCTAACTATGGCACCATAACGTATCAATCCTCATGCAATGCCTTTATGTCAGGACCCGTCTAGAGGGCCTCGACGAGCACCCGGTGCTAGCCCACCCGTGCGCCCCTTAACTTACACTTATGCTTACATCAAGGTGAGCCATGTAGTAAAACATACATTTCTATCCATCAATCATACTGGTCCTTTTGGACAACAATTCCTTTATATCATCATCGGCATCTATGCCAAATCAATGTACATGGGCCGACGAGGCCAACAAAAGGGTATACAAAATATAGGCCGACGAGGCTAAACACATCTAACCACATACACATGTCTATGAGCCTCTAAGAAGAGTATAACATATCACATAAGCGGGACGGGACCCCGCTATGCCTATAATTATGTACACAAAAGAATAAGTACCCAAAAGCTATGGCTCCGAATGAAATGGAGCTCTGCTATGTAGTCTCTGAGAATACAGCTATGGATCGGGCCTGTCTCCCTGTACACCTGCGGGCATGACGCAACGTCCACAAACAAAAGGACGTCAGTACGAAGAATGTACTGAGTATGCAAAGCATGATCAACATCAATATAGAAGCATAAGTAGCAACATAAGAAATAAAATAGAATGGGAGATGGAAATATCATCGTCATATGCACTTACTTGCCTTTTATAGGAACTTTCCATCGCTAATATGTATTTGTGTACATACATCGTAATCCGTATTCCGTGATAGTACCCGTACCATATTTGTGCTCGTATTCGTATACATGCCCTTATTCACATTCATATACATAGTCATTTCATATTCGTACTCATATCATATACATAATCATATCCTATACATAGCATTTACATAGCATACTTGACCACGTAGGATCGGTGTTTCATACATACTTGGCCAACCAAGGCTCAAGGTTACTCATACCTGGCCCTACCAAGGCGTCATGGTTGCATCTACCTAGCCCTACAAGGCGTCAGGGATATCCGTACCCTCTGCGGAGGTGTGCGCGTGTTTTGTAATCGTATATATACTTATTTAAATATCATACCCGGCCTCATAAGCTCGGGGTTCCATAATAGTCATACATAGATACATACACATACTAGCTCATAAGCATCATCACTATTAACATCATTATCATCATCGTCATCATTATCGTCATCGATATCATTATCACTATTATCATCATTCATCTCATCTACCTTAATAGGCCTACTCGTCATACGAAGAACTTAGTACAATCGTAGCGCATCAAGAATCGTGAGCTTACAAGCTTGGAAAATCAAATCATTTGAAAGACAACATTCTCATATAGAGGATTTAGATATTTGGCCAAAGAACCATACCTTATGAAAGAAGGGTTAGCCTTACATATCTTTTTCGTTCGACTATTTACCACTTGCACGTTCTCTTTCAACGGTTGCGTTTATACCTTCATTAAAGTCATACTATCGTTAGAATCGACAACTAGCACACATGGCTAAAGTTAGGGAAAATCCTGCCTCATCTCCTTTATTTATACAACATTCCTCCATATCGTAATTCAACTCCCAAACGTCAACAATACATTCACAATACCCTAACAATGGCCATTAATCATTTACGTTAACCACATTATCTAGATTTCTCAATTCGCTCCCCATTCACCCATATTCATGGGCATATCACCCGACTTCGTCCATTCATATAAAATGCCCATTTTCATGATCATAACATTATTTATAACACATTTATGTCACAACACAACAAGAATCATGGTTCAATTCAAACTATCTCTCAAATTGTCACTATTCATCATTTATGACCCATTTTCCTATACTCATCTAATGTCCAAGCATTTTAACTGTCGACTACCTTGAACAACATGGAAAATATCATGAATCTTACTTTAGATGTTGTAGGAACAAGCTTTAGTTGATAATACTCCACTTGAGCAAAAACACTAGTTTTCCTCCATGAGATTCCTTGACTTGAATGATCCTTAATGGGTTTCCTTACTCTTGATTCACTTGATTTATGTTGTTGATCACCAAATATCCTTGAATTCTTGTGGAATATATGTAGAGAGATGTTTTAGAGAGAAGGGGTGTGAAGTGGAAATGAAATGAAATAACCTTGGTCCCTTTATTTAATGACTTAAAATCTGATCTGGAGTGAACAACACTGTGGTCGTAAACTTGGTGTACGGTCTGTATTCCAGTTTACGGACCGTCCTTCGTGGTCGTATTTAATCATAACAGAACCAGAAACTCAGACTGAGACGTGGTGATTTACGGACACAGTTTACGGGCCATAAACCACTTTACGGTCCGTATTTTGGGTCGTATTTAACCATTTGATCATTTGGCAGAAAGTTGAAGTTTTGGAAGCCAAAATACGACATGGAAGTTTACGGGCCGTATACCACTTTACGGTCAGTATTTTATTTTACGTGCAACTGGCCAAAATGCATATCTACAACTCTCCATATTTCTAGGCTCTTTATTCTAATCATCCACATCCATGGCCATAACACACAACGACGTCCATTTACATACATTGCTCATCTCATACCTTGCCTTATCTTAGCCAACTTTCTCGTCTTACATCGGATGCCTTTGAAATCTCGCTTAGGGTCATCAAACGTCATTTCTTACTCATGGGAACATCATACACTCGTACTCATCACTAGTTCATTCACTTGCATACCAACGGAAGATTTTCCGAGGTGTAACATTCTTCCCCCCCTTAAGAACATTCGTCCTCGAATGTTAAAGTCTTCGGGAATTCTATGAAAATTTCTCCAGAGTTTCCCCTATAATATGGCACTACCGTCCTGTTGCAACAACCCATAATATCGATGCCTCACAGGGCCACAACACGATAGCATAAAAAATTTGGCCACACAACACCCAAAAAGCATAAAAGGAAAACATACATACCTTATAATCTTGACGTCTCATCTTGGGCTTCTTCCAAGGGCTGAAATAAATGTGGGTATCTGGATCGCATACTTTCTTCCGCTTCGCACGTCATTTCTTCTCGTTTATTTCTTCTCCATAAAACCTTAACTGAGGCCACTTCTTTTTTCTAAGCCTCCGTACTTGCCTATCTAGTTTGGCAGTGGGCTCTTCTTCATAAGTCAACTTTTCTGTCACTTTCACACCGCTTATTGGCACGATCCTAGTAGGATCTCTAACACATTTTCTAAGCACCGAGACATGAAAAACTGGGTGAACTGACTCCAAATCCGGAGGTAGATCTAATTCGTAGGCCACTTTGCCCACTTTGCGCACAATCTCATAAGGTCCAATGTACCGGGGACTAAGCTTCCCCTTTCTGCCAAATCTCATTACACCTTTCATCGGTGACACTTTCAAGAATACCCAATCTTTCACTTGGAACTCTAAGTCTCTTCGGCGATTATCCGCATAGGACTTTTGACGACTTTGGGCTGCTAATAACCGATCTTGTATGAGCTTGACTTTCTCTATGGCTTGCTGGACCAAGTCTGGCCCCATCAGTCTGGCGTCTCCTCTTTCGAACCACCCAATTGGGGATCTACACTTTCAACCATATAAAGCTACATACGGTGCCATTTGGATACTAGAATGATAACTTTTATTGTAAGCAAACTCAATTAGTGGCAAATGGTCATCCCAATTTCCTCCAAAATCTATCATATATGCCCGCAACATATCTTCAAGAGTCTGAATGGTACGCTCGGCTTGTCCATCAGTCTGCGGATGAAATGCCGTACTAAGGTTCACTTGGGTCCCTAGACCCTCTTGGAAAGACTTCCAAAAGTTGGCTGTAAAATGAGTCCCTCTGTCCGTGATAATAGATACTGGAACACCATGGAGTCTCACTATCTCTTTAATATAAAGCTTTGCATAATCTTCTGCCACATAGGTCGTTCTGACCGGTAAGAAATGAGCTGACTTGGTGAGTCTATCCATAACCACCCATATGGAATCATACTTACGTCGAGAACGGGGTAATCCTGAAATGAAGTCCATGTTAATCCCTTCCCATTTCCAAGTTGGGATTTCTATAGCTTGCAACAATCCACCCGGCTTTTGGTGCTCGATTTTCACTTGTTGACAATTGGGACATTGAGCTACGAATCCCGCTATGTCTTTCTTCATTCCATTCCACCAAAATACAGACTTAAGGTCATGTTACATTTTCATCGCTCCGGGGTGAACAGAATAACGGGAACAATGAGCTTCTTTCAATATCTGGTGGCGTAGACCTGCCACATCGGGAACACACAATCTGCCTCGACATCGGAGAACGCCGTCTCCCGAAAGCTCAAATGATGACTCCTCTTTCTAAGAGAGTGTATCTCTGTAATGCCTTAGCATGGGATCCTCATATTGTCGCTCTTTCACTTCTGCTACTAGCGACGAGATCGCTGAATTCTGAATAGTAGTTCCCCCGCTGCCTGAGTCCACCATTCGAACACCTAGGCTAGCTAATTGCTGGAGCTCACGGGCCATTTCTCTTTTCTCTGGTCGTACATCACATAAACTTCCCATGGATCTGCGGTTAAGAGCATCAGCTACAACATTTGCCTTTCCAGGGTGATACAGAATATCAACATCATAGTCCTTTAGCAATTCTAACCATCGTCGTTGCCGCAGATTCAACTCTTTCTTCTTGAAGATATACTAAAGGCTCTTATGATCGATATAAATATCCACATGGACACCATATAAATAATGTCTCCATATCTTTAAAGCATGGACCGCTGCGGCCAATTCTAAAACGTGGGTTGGATAATTCTTCTCATGGTTCCGCAGTTGCCTTGAAGCATATGCGACCACTTTACTGTGCTGCATCAATACACAGCCTAGCCCAACACCTGAAGCATCACAATAAACAACATATCCTTCCAATCCCTCTGGAAGTGTCAAGACTGGTGCAGAAGTCAATCTATCTTTCAACTCTTGGAAGCTACGTTCACAAGCATCTGTCCGTTGAAACTTAGCTGACTTCTGGGTCAACATTGTGAGTGGTGCTGAAATCGAAGAGAAACCTTCAACAAATCTCCTGTAATAACCTACTAAGCCCAGAAAGCTACGAACCTCTGTAGGAGTTGTGGGCCTTGGCCAAGTTTTCACGGCCTCAATCTTTTGACTATCCACTCGAATCGCATCGGCTGCAACAATATACCCCAGAAATGTCACTCAGTTCAACCAAAATCACATTTGGAAAACTTTGCAAACAATTCTCGAGTTCGAAGAACTCCAAGGACAACACGCAAATGATCCGCATGCTCTGCCTCGGATCTAGAATACACCAAGATATCTTCGATAAATACAATAACAAACAAATCCAGAAAGGGCCTGAACACATCGTTCATCAAATCCATAAACACTGTCGGCGCATTTGTTAGTCCAAACGACATTACCCGGAACTCAAAATGACCATATCTTGTCCTGAAGGCCGTCTTAGGGATATCTTTCTCCCTAACTCTCACTTGATGATACCCGGACCTCAAATCGATCTTTGAAAACCATTTGGCACCTTGCAATTGGTCAAATAAGTCATCGATCCTCGGGAGAGGATATCAATTCTTGATCGTCACCTTATTTAATTGTCGGTAATCAATGCACATTCGCAAGGAGCCGTCTTTCTTTCGGACGAATAATATGGGTGCTCCCCACGGGGATGAGCTAGGCCTAATAAAGCCCTTTTCAAGAAAGTCTTTCAATTGCTCCTTCAACTCTTTTAATTCTGCGGTAGCCATTCTATAAGGAGGAAGAGATATAGGCTTAGTGCCTGGCAGCACATCAATAGAAAAATCAATCTCCCGCTCGGGAGGAAGGCCTGGAAGCTCTTCCGGGAATTCATTTACTACGGGAACTGACTGAAAAGTCGGCGATTCAGCCTCTACATCTTGAACCCGAACTAGATGATAAATGCAACCTTTCGTGATCATCTTCCTTGCCTTTAGATAGGAAATAAACCTACCTTTTGGTGACGCCGTATTCTCTTTCCACTCTAAAACTGGTTCTCCTGGAAATTGGAAACGAACCATTTTCATTCTACAATCAACATTGGCATAGCAAGAAGCCAACCAATCCATGCCCATGATAACATCAAAATCCACCATTTCTAGCTCATGCAAATCAATCATGGTACGACGATCACAAATCATAATTACACAATTTCTATATACTCGGCTAGCTATTACCGATTCATCCACGGGTGTAGACATCTCAAAAGGTTTAATCGACTCCGGTTCGACTCTAAATCGACCTGCAACATACGGAGTAACATATGACAGGGTGGAGCCCCGATCAATCAAAACATATACATCATGAGAGAATACCGATATTATACCTGTAACCACGTCAAGGGAAGACTCAAGGTCTTGGCATCCAGTCAAAGCATAAACACGGTGCTGAGGACCGCTGGAACTGGGAGCTCTCCCCTACCTCTACCATGGTTGACGGGCGCATGTGAACCTGGGCCCATAGGGCGCACAGATGCTGAAGATCCGGCTATCGACCCTGAAGGCTGGGTCCTACCTCTACCATGAACTGAGGGGCAATCACGCATGATATGGCCTAGTCGACCACATGAATAGCAAACATCTGAACCCAATCGGCATCGACCCCAATGTTAGGTCCCACACTGGGAACATCGTAGTACGGGTGGCTTTGCCTGACCCGAATCATCTCTAAACTGAGACCCCGAATAACTCTGACTCGGCCCGGAATGAGTAGATCTGTCGAATGTTTGGCCTGAAAACCGTGGAGGCACGCTAGACATAGAATAACCTGAGTGCCTGGACATCTGCTGCCTGTGCCTGCCTCTAAACTCACTCATCGGACCTGAAGATCTGGCCCTCTTGCTATGGCCCCTATCTTGCTCGCGTTCGCTTCTTTGCTGTTGCAAGCTTTCTTCTAAGTTCTGAGCATGGGCCTGAATGCGCGCAATATCCATACCGTCCTGAAGGGACGCAGTTAAGCATCTATCCATCAAATGTGGCCCTAGGCCTTTCACAAATCGGTGTACCCGGTCACCCATATCCGCTACCATGGCCGAAGCATTCCTAGCCACGGAATTGAAGCGGAGACTATACTCTAGAGCACTCATGCTACCTTGCCTCAAATTTAAGAACTTATCGGCTCTAGCTCGCCGAACTTCTGGAGGCATGTAATGTCAGAGAAAAGCATCAAAAAACTCTTGCCATACCGGGGGAGGTGCATTGGATCGAGACATCTCTCAATCTATATGACGCTAACTCCACCGATTCGGTGTCTGAAGCATGTATCAATCGAAGCGTCCTCAACATACCATCAATAAAATCTTGAGGGTCCTCCTCCGGCTTTGACCCGAAGAATTCCGGAGGGTTCAAAGTAATAAAGTCGCGGGCCCTTGCACTAACAGCCCTATCACCTTGCCCTGAACTTTGCCTCTGAGTCTGGGCCACAACCAATTAAGTCAGCAAATTAATGGCCTCTTTCACATCTTTGCCCGAAGCATCCGGTGGAGGCGCTGGAGGTGCTGGAGCTGGGGCCGAGGCTCCCTCATGCTCCTCTAATATAGGCACTGAATAGGAGGACTGGGATTGAGCCGCACTCTAGGACTCACTTTCCTCTACTACAGGTGACGGTACTCTTTCAGCCCGCTTTTCTGCCACCGTCTTGCCCTTTTGGGCTGCTGTGGCCTTTCTCTTTACAGGCATTTCTGAAATACACAACACACGATTAAGGAACAAGAATTTCTTACAGCATAGCTCTATCGCACGATTCTTACGAAGAAAGAAGGTCATTCATTCCTATAATGTCCGCAGCTTCTTGTTTATAAGTGTGGCGCGCAACACACCCATAACCAAGACTCTACTAGACACGGCTCGTAGACACACCCTAGGATTGAACTGCTCTGATACCACTTTTGTCACGACCCGTCTAGTGGGCCTCGAAGAGCACGCGGTTCTAGCCCACCCAGGCGCCCCTTAACTTACACTTATTCTTACATCTAGGTGAGCCACATAGTAAAATATACATTTCTATCCATCAATCATACTGGTCCCTTTGGACAACAATGCCTTTATATCATCATCGGCATCTATGTCACATCAATGTACATGGGCCGACGAGGCCAACAAAATGGTACATAAAATATAGGTCGACAAAGACAAACACATCTAACCACATACACATGTCTACGAGCCTCTAAGAAGAGTATAACATATCACATAAGCGGGATAGGACCCCGCTATGCCCATAATTATGTACACAAAAGAATAAGTACCCAAAAGCTATGGCTCCGAATGAAATGGAGCTCTGTTATGTAGTCTCTAAGAATAAAGCTATGGATCAAGCCTGTCTCCCTGTGCACCTGCGGGCATGACGCAGCGTCCACAAATAAAAGGACGTCAGTATGAAGAATGTACTGAGTATGTAAAGCATGATAAATATCAATATAGAAGCATAAGTAGCAACATAAGAAATAGCATAGAATGGGAGATGGCAATATCATCGTCATATGCACTTACTTGCCTTTCATAGGAACTTTCCATTGCTAATACGTATTTGTGTACATACATCGTTATCCGTATTCCATGATAGTACCCGTTCCATATTTGTGCTCGTATTCGTATACATGCCCTTATTCACATTCATATACATAGTCATATCATATTCGTACTCATATCATATACATAATCATATCCTATACATAGCATTTACATAGCATACCCGACCACGTAGGATCGGTGTTTCATACATACTTGGCCAACCATGGCTCAAGGTTACTCATACCTGGCCCTACCAAGGCTTCAGGGTTACATCTACCTGGCCCTACCAAGGCGTCAGGGTTATCTGTACCCTCTGCGGAGGTGTGCGCGCATTTCATAATCGTATACATACTTATTTACATACCATACCCGGCCTCGTAAGCTCGGGTTCCATAATAGTCATACATAGATACATACACATACTAGCTCATAAGCATCATCACTATTAACATCATTATCATCATCGTCATCATTATCGTCATCGATATCATTATCACTATTATCATCATTCATCTCATCTACCTTAATAGGCCTACTCGTCATACGAGGAACTTAGTACAATCGTAGCGCATCAAGAATCGTGAGCTTACAAGCTCGAAAAATCAAATCATTTGAAAGACAACATTCTCGTATAGAGGATTTAGATGTTTGGCCAAAGAACCATGCCTTATGAAAGAAGGGTTAACCTTACATACCTTTTCCGTTCGACTATTTACCACTTGCACGTTCTCTTTCAACGGTTGCGTTTATACCTTCATTAAAGTCATACTATCGTTAGAATCGACAACTAGCACACATGGCTAAAGCTAGGGAAAATCCTGCCTCATCTCCTTTATTTATACAACATTCCTCCATATCGTAATTCAACTCCCAAACGTCAACAATACATTCACAATACCCTAACAATGGCCATTAATCATTTACGTTAACCACATTATCTAGATTTCTCAATTCGCTCCCCATTCACCCATATTCATGGTCATATCACCCGACTTCGTCCATTCATATAAAATGCCCATTTTCATGATCTTAACATTATTTATAACACATTTATATCACAACACAACAAGAATCATGGTTCAATTCAAACTATCTCTCAAATTGTCACTATTCATCATTTATGACCCATTTTCCTATACTCATCTAATGTCCAAGCATTTTAACTGTCGACTACCTTGAACAACATGGAAAATATCATGAATCTTACCGTAGATGTTGTAGGAACAAGCTTTAGTTGATAATACTCCACTTGAGCAAAAACACTAGTTTTCCTCCATGAGATTCCTTGACTTGAATGATCCTTAATGGGTTTCCTTACTCTTGATTCACTTTATTTATGTTGTTGATCACCAAATATCCTTGAATTCTTATGGAATATATGTAGAGATATGTTTTAGAGAGAAGGGGTGTGAAGTGGAAATGAAATGAAATAACCTTGGTCCTTTTATTTAATGACTTAAAATCTGATCTGGAGTGAACAGCACAGTGGTCGTAAACTTGGTTTACGGTCCGTATTCCAATTTACGGACCGTCCTTCGTGGTCGTATTTAATCATAACAGAACCAGAAACTCAGACTGAGACGTGGTGATTTACGGACATAGTTTACGGGCCGTAAACCACTTTACGGTCCGTATTTTGGGTCGTATTTAACCATTTGATCATTTGGCAGAAAGTTGAAGTTTTGGAAGACAAAATACGACATGGCAGTTTACGGGCCGTATACCACTTTACGGTCCGTATTTTATTTTACGTGCAACTGGCCAAAATGCAAATCTGCAACTCTCCATATTTCTAGACTCTTCATTCTAATCATCCACATCCATGGCCATAACACACAACGACGTCCATTTACATACATTGCTCATCTCATACCTTGCCTTATCTTAGCCAACTTTCTCGTCTTACATCGGATGCCTTTGAAATCTCGCGTAGGGTCATCAAACGTCATTTCTTACACATGGGAACATCATACACTCGTACTCATCACTAGTTCATTCACTTGCGTACCAACGGAAGATTTTCCGAGGTGTAACACTTTACAACATTCAATGAGCGGGTCGACGGTCCATCGACCAGCTTCTGCAGATCAGAAGTTGCAGAGCCATTTTGACGTGGCGATCGATGGCCTGTCGACGTGTCGACTCGATCGGTTTCTGTAGATTAAAATTCTCAGAACATAACGAAAGTTCATATTGGTGGCCTGCCCGACATGGTCGATGGTCCGTCGATAATGTCTAGTGTCTGCAGATTTCCCTGAATCTGCTCAGCTTTCGTAGGTTCAATCCGTTCAACTTCTAATCCTGTAATATACCTGGAATACCTGCGAGTACCTCCATACACGGGGTATGATACTTATCATCCCAATGCTCGTGTATAAATCTCCATTACAGAGCATACTCAACTAGGGAGCCATAAGTTTTTCCAACCATGAAAACGAGAGGTGTAACATTCTTCCCCCCTTTAAAAACATTCTTTCTCGAATGTTATGTTCTCGAGAATCCTACAAAATTTTGCTAGAGCTTCCCTAGTAATATGGCGCTACCATCCTGTCACAACTGCCCATAACAACATTGCCTCACAGGGCTACGACACAATTGTACGGAACTATGGCCACACACGACCAAAAGCATAAAAAGAAAGCATACATACCTCATAATGTTAATGTTTCATTTTGGATCTCTCCCGGGGGTTGAAATAAGTGCGGGTACTAGGACTTCATGTTTTCTTCCACTTCCTAAGTCACTTCCTCTCGATTATTATTCCGCCACAAGACCTTAACTGAGGCTACCTTTTTAGTTCTAAGCCTCCGTACTTGCCTATCTAGTATAGTAACAGGCACCTCTTCATAAGACAACTCTTTTGTAACTTGAATATCCGCTACCGGCACAATTCTAGTAGGATCTCCGATGCACTTACGGAGCATTGATATGTGAAAAACTGGATGGACTAATTCGAGTTCCGGAGGCAGGTCCAGTTCATAAGCTACATGCCCTATCTTGCGGACAATCTTATAAGGCCCAATGTATCGAGGACTTAACTTTCTCTTCTTACCAAATCTCATCACGCCTTTCAGTGGTGATACCTTAAGAATACCCAATCATCAACTTTTTATTCTAAGTCTCGTCAGTGGCTGTCCGCATATAATTTTTTTGACGGCTTTGGGCTGTCAATATTCGGTCTCGGATAGCCTAGACCTTTTCCACCGCTTGTTGAATCAACTCAGGGCCTATTAGCTGTACCTCTCCCACTTCAAACCACCCAATTGGGGACCTATACTTTCTTCCATATAAGGCTTCATACGGGGCCATTTGCATACTAGAATGATAGCTGTTGTTGTATGCGAACTCAATGAGAGGTAAGTGGTCATCCCAACTGCCATCGAAATCTAGCACACATGCCCGAAACATATCTTCTAAGGTCTGAATAGTGCGTTCGGCTTGCCCATCGGTTTGTGGATGAAACGCTGTGCTAAGCCTTACTTGAGTACCCAATCCTTCTTAGAAAGACTTCCAGAATTTGGCTGTAAATTGTGCTCCTCTGTCAGTAATAATGGACACCAGGACGCCATGAAGTTGCACAATCTCTTTAAGATACAACCTTGCATAGTCTCCTGCCGAATATATGATTCTGACTAGGAGAAAATGGGCTAATTTCGTGAGTCTGTTCACGATCACCCATATGGAGTCATACTTGCTTCGGGAACGAGGTAACCCTATAATGAAATCCATGTTAATCATTTCCTACTTCCAAGTTGGAATTTCCATAGCTTGTAACAATCCTCCTGGCTTTTGATGCTCGATCTTCACTTGTTGGCAATTTGGACATTAGGTGACATATTCCGCTATGTCTTTCTTCATTCCATCCCACAAATATATTAGCTTAAGATCATGATACATTTTTCTCGCCCCTGGGTGAATAGAATACCGAGAGTAATGAGCTTCTTCTAGAATCTGACGACGTAGTCCCGCAACATTTGGAACACATAACCTGTCTAGGTATCTAAGAACTCTATCTGTAGAAACTTCAAATGGCGACTTCTCTTCTTCATAAAAGGTATCTCTATAGTGACTCAACTGAGGGTCGTCATATTGGCGCTCTCTCACCTCCATATCTAAGGATGAAACGGTTGGGTTATGAATACCAATTCCTGCATTGCCTGAATCAATTTGGCGAACCCCAAGGCTCGCTAATTGGTGCACCTCATGACTTAATTCTTTCTTCTCTGAAGGTACCTCACATAGACTTCCCATTGATTTACGTCTAAGTGCATCGGCTACTACATTCGCCTTTCCGGGGTGGTATAAGATACTTACATCATAATCTTTCAGTAATTCCAACCACCGTCTCTGGCGTAGGTTTAACTCCTTCTGGTTGAAGATATATTGAAGACTCTTGTGATCTTTATAAATGTCAACATGAACGCCATACAAATAGTGTCTCCACATCTTTAGTGCATGAATAACTGCGGCAAATTCAAGATCGTGGGTCGGATACTAAGGACAATGTGAAAATCTGTTAAAGCATACTGTAAACTCATAATGCCATATATCATTATGAACCTGTCTCCTGAGGAGTCACAGTTAACCAAACATAACAAAATATGTAAGCCGACAAGGCTGCCACTATACACGGGAATATCCCAAAAGGAACTACATTTGTATAGCTGACCAAACTATATATATATATACAACCCACATGTGTCTACAGACCTCTAAGAGTATGAAAAGGCCTATGTCAAAAGGATTTGTACCAAAATTACCCAAGCTCCGGAATAATGGAGCTCTCCAAGCAGCTAAGCCGAAGTCCTAAGCCGTAGGATCACCAATCTGAGCACCTGTACCTACGGGCATGAAACGCAGCTCCCGAGGAAAGAGGGTCAGTACGAACAATGTACCGAGTATGTAAGGCAGAACTGAAATAATATATCTCGACTCGGATGATAAAAGAGTAACAGACTCAGCCTGTACCTGTAACCAACTCTGATAAACATGTACGTGCATATGAACTTTTGATGCAACATGAGTCTGTGTATATATATATATATATATATATATATATATATATATATATATATATATAATGCATGCCTTCACCCTGCTCCCAGCCCCTTCGGGCATAATAGTACTATGGCCCCTTCGGGCATCATAATCATCGTGTACCAGCTGATCAGGTGGTTTGCGTATATAACGCCTTAGCCCTTCTCCCTTCCCCATGAAATGATGTCGTGCATGTATGTAAATATGCAAATGCATGAAAATCTTTGAAAACCATCAAAAGACTCCCTTCGGAGCAATTTAATGCAAAACGGGAACTTCTTCCCCTTTTCATGTGTCTCCTTCGAGACTCCAAAATTTAAATGTAAAATGCATAGGAAAGAGAAAACCCTTTGAATGTCCCCTTCGGGAATTAGACAACATTATGAAATTGCACAACTTATGGATGCCCCTTCGGGACTCAAGAGGTCAAAGATACGAATACTCCTATACTGTCTAGGAATAGAGTCTTTGGAGTTCGTTTCTTTGTTGGGTTCGTTTAGATGATAAGGACCTTCATCACTACCATAATCATCACCACTATCATGTATCAATTTGAATGATCCATAACATAAACTGAGGCCATATGTTATATAGCACGTTCAGACATAAGCTGAGGCCATAGCACACTCAGACATAAACTGAGGCCATAGCACACTCAGATATAAGTTGAGGCCATAGCACACTCAGACGTAAGCTGAGGCCATAGCACACTCAGATATAAGCTGAGGCCATATGTTATATAGCACGCTCAGTCACGTCATGAAATCATCTAGAAACTTAGGCTTGAAAATCTCTAGGAGTGAAGTCATCGTAATATTTTTCAGAAACTATAGACTTCTGGCATTTCTAGGGGTAAAAATATTATGGATGTCATGTATGGAATCAAAACATAGGAATCATGCCTTTGAAAGAAAGGTTTAACCTTAACATACCTGATTGATCTCTTACGAATTAACGCTTATTCTCCCGAACTTGAAAATCTACATGCAAGAGAAATTATACTACCGTTAGACTTATCGTCATATACCTATCTCAAGTCCTTAAACCAAACTCCTTTAGAATCTGCCAAAATTCGGGCAGCATCTCCCCTGTTTATATGCCTAGCCCGGAATCTCAATTCAGTAATCAACAACAACAACAACAATACCAAAATCAATAACATCATTTCCATCACCAATATGTACCATAAAACAGACCACACGCTGTTTTCCAACTTCCATAACTAACCAACTTACTACACAATTATTTAAAGACTTTATCTCCATAAATAAACCTTAAATAATACCAAAAGAGAAAAATTCATACCTCTTTTCTCGTTAAGACAGCAATACCCTCAATATCCACGCTAAAATCCACCGCAAAACAATACTAGAATCACAACCATGCGTTATCCGGACCTAAACCACTACTCCGATACTTGAAAATTGCTCACCTTTTGTTTTCCTCACTCTCTCTCTTCAATTTCTGGAATTTTCCAGAAAAATATGGTGAAAAAAAGGGGTTCTTACCCTTTTTATAAGGGTCAAATTCGGTCGGGTTCACTGTAGCACGACTTTCTACTCTGTCAGCTGAACTTGTAACGTCTATAATTCTCTACTCCGAAGTCCAATCGACGAGCGGTTTATTGCGTTGGAAACTAGAATCGACGAACTTCATTTTAGGATTTTGTTTCACCTTAGAACACTTCATATGCTAAGAGATATTCGTTCGCCAAGTCGGACCAAAATTGCTCCTCATATTTTCTCCAAAGTCCGACAAACTTAATTTCCTTCATTCACTTGCCCTCCAGTCCTTTCGATACTTCTCATACATGATCTTAAACCCTTACAACCATAAATTAGGCACATATCACTTGAGTGTTCACAATTTAGAAGTTAACACCTATGGAACTCAACGTTCGAACTGCGAGGTGTAACAGAATCTGCCCTATCGGGCGCACAGTTGAGGAAGAACCAGCTGCTGATCCTGTGGGATGAACCCCACCTCTACCATACCTTGAGGGACAATCACGCATCCAGTGCCCAGTCTGTCCACAAACATAACAAGCATATGAACCCTGGTGACACGGACCCGAATGTAACTTTCCACACTGACTACATCGCCGAACCGGTGGTCTCCTCTGACTATAATCACCTCCCAACTGAGAACCCGAAGCTCTCGAGCTCTGACACTATCCTGAATGAATAGAGCGATCAAATCTCCTGCCTGCAAACCGAGGGGGTGCACTAGTCGCCGACTGGCCTGAATGTCTAGAATATTACTACCTCGATCCCCCTCTATAGTCGCTGCCAGCGCCAGCAGATCTGGCCCTCGTACTCTTCCCTCTATCTATATCGCGCTTACCTTTTTGCGGATGTTGTTGCTCTTCTAAATTCTTGGCATGGGCCGGAATACGGGAAATATCAATCCCCTCTTGCAATGAAGCTGTCAAACAATCTTTGAACAAATGTGGCCCTAAGCCACTCACAAAACTATGCGCTCTATCTCCCATATCGGCCACCATAGTGGGAGCATATCGGGCTAATGAATTAAAGTGAAGGCTATACTCCCGAGCACTCATATTCCCTTGCTTTAGATTCAGAAATCTATCCGCACGGGCCCTTCGAATCTCAGGTGGCAAATGATGACGAAGAAAGGCTTCCAAAAATTCTTGACAAACTGAGAGAGGTGCGTTTTCCTTTCTCGAAGTTATCCAGTTATTATACCAAAGGACCGTTACATCCCGGAGTCTATTAGATGCCAACTCCACAGATTCAGTATGGGAGGCGTGAATGATTCTCAACGTTCTCAGCATCTCATCAATAAAACCTTGTGGGTCTTCATCCGACATTGATTCGAAAAATTCTGGAGGATTTAAACTCATGAAATAACGGGCCTTAGCACTAGTCGCCCTGTCACCTAGACCCGTACTCTGCCACTGTGCCTGAGCAGCAACAAACTGTGTCAATAGCTAAATAGCTTCAGTCATTTGTTGACCCGAAGCACCCGGTGGCGGAACTGTAGGCATAGGAGCCGGAGCTGAAGCCCCCTCTTGCTCTTCTAGAATAGGCGGAGTGTGAGAGGTATTGGATGGAGCCCCATTACGAGATTCACCTTCTTCTATATTTGTTGGAGGCTCCCTTACCATCCGCCTCTCTGTCGTAGCCTTGCCTCTCTGGGCGGCTGTGGCTTTTCTCTTTGGCGGCATCACTGAATCATAGCGCACAATTAGGGAGGAGAAAATCTTATAACATGGCTCTATGGCATGATCTAGTAAGAAGAAGAATGGTCATTTTTTTTCCTAAATGTCCCGTAGCCTCTTGTTTATAAGTATGGCGCGCTTCACACCCATAAACAAGACTCTACTGGACACAGCTCGTAGACACACCCTAGGACGGAACTGCTCTGATACCACTTTTGTCACGACTCGCCTACGGGCCATGACGGGTACTCGGTACTGACTACCGAGCACCACTTATGCTATTCATCATACTCATCTTAAATGCATTTACTATTCTCAACACAACTGGCCATATGCAAACCATTATCACCTCCAAAAACATATCTATAATCATATGCATAAGGCCCTCGGGCTATCAAAATAATATACAAATACACAATGTGATCATCTGGGATATCTACTACCCACACCTACGTATCTACGAGCCTTTTCTTGAGTACTAAACATAAGGATGGGATAGCACCCCGTCGTGCCCAAATATATATATACACAAAAGAATGTACCACAAATAGTACCTCCGGAATAATGGAGTGCTCTACCTGTGGGCATGAACACAGCGTCCACTAAAGAAAGGACGTCAGTACGATAAATGTACTGAGTATGTAAGGCATGAATAACACTAACATAATAAAGAGATCATGAAACATGAGATGAGGATATAACCTGCTTACCCTTTAAAAGAAAACACATGTCATACGTATCACATATACCAGCATCGTTAACCCGTATCCGGGTAACCATCGAACGGCACCCACTAGTGGTGTCATGTACATCCCTCTAGGCACAGTGTAATCATATGTATCACGCCTTCGCAGTGACATGTCCGGCCATGTAGGCCCGGTGTAATCGTATGCATCCCGCCTTCGCGGTGTCATGTATGGCCCTCTAGGCACGGTGTAATCATATGTAGCACGCCTTCGCGGTGACATGTCTGGCCATCTAGGCACGGTGTAATCGTATGCAGCCCACCTTCGCGGTGACATGTCCGGCCATCTAGGTACGGTGTAATCGTATGCAGCCCGCCTTCGCGGTGACATGTCCGGCTATCTAGGCACGGTGTAATCGTATCCTCATATACTTATCATAAAGCATGCGTTAGAACTCAAAGATAACCTATAACTGTGTCGGGGTGACGTAAGGTCGAGAACCCTCGATTCCATTATGGAGTCATCATAATCATCATACCTCACTTTGAAGGAACTAGCATCATAAGGTGGGTCTAGAAATAATGATAAACATCAAAGAATCGTACAAGGATCATTAGCTTCATGGAAATATCATATCGTTATCATACTCTCGACATATCTCTTATCTTGTCTCATAAGACGCTCTTTATAAACATTGACTCATATTTTTCGGAATGTAAGAAGGTAATGGAAAGATAAAGGGAGTCATGTCATAGGAATCATGCCTTAGAAAAATAAGGGACTGGCCGTACATACCTTTACGTTTTTCTAACTTTATCGCTTGAACGCTTTCCTCAAATATTCACGTTTCTACATTCAAGAGAGTTCGTACTAAAATTAGATAATCGAAGACATACTTAGGCTTAAGCTAAAGCTAACGAAAATTGGGTAACATCTCCTTTATTTCGATGACTTCTTCCACGTAATAAGAAACTCCCAACATTAATAACAACACCCACAATATTTTAATCAATAGCTTTATCAGGCTAGACATTATTAAATTCTCAACATTCCCTATCAAACTCCTTCATAACCCTAACTATGACCCCATAACGTATCCATCTTCATACAATGCCTTTACAACATCTTTAATACTATTCATAGCAAGATTATACTCGTTGCATATCAAGAACTTTTATTCAAGTCAAGTCATTATTCAAGAATATTACTATTTTCATATTTGCATTCCATATTCTGCTCCCTTCCATAATCCAAGTCTTTTAACCTCTCAATACTTTTAATAACATGAAATAAACATAAAACTCAACTTTGATGATGTAGGAATGGACTTCAAATGAAAATACTCCACTTGGAGAAAACCCTACTCCAACACAAAAAGGTATCCTGATCTCCACAAACCCTAGTGAGCATTCTTGCACTAGATTCTACTAATTCTTGGTGATTACTCCTTAATTTCACTGGGATATATGATAATATAATGAGAGAATTTTTCAAGAACGTTTAAGATCTGGAGAGACAATAAAATGTGAAATTTTTTGTTATGACTCATCTATTTATAGGTGGAACTGGAATGTTCCAGATAAGCGGTTCGACGAGCAGGTCGACAGGCCGTCGACTTGCTCCGTCGACCAGCTTCTGCAGATCAGAAGTTGCAGAGCCATATTGATGTGGCGATCGACAGCCCGTCGATGTGTCTCGTCGATCGGTTTCTGCAGATTAAAATTCTCAGAACGTAACGAAGGTCCATATTGATGGCTCGTCGACGGTCCGTCGATAATGTCTGGTGTCTGCAGATTTCCTTGAATCTGCTCAGCCTGCGTCGGTTCAATCCGTTCAACTTTTAATCCTGTAATATACCTGGAATACTTGCGAGTACCTCCATACAAAGGGTAAGATACTTATCATCCCAGTGCTCGGGTACAAATCTCCATTTCAGAGCATACTCAACTAGGGAGCCGTAAGTTTTTCCTTCCATAAAAATGAGAGGTGTAACATTCTTCCCCTTTTTAAAAACATTCGTCCTCGAATGTTAAGTTCTCAAGAATCATACAAAATTTCTCAAGAGATTCCCCAATAATATGGCGCTACCATCTTGTCACAACAACCCATAACAACATTGCCTCACAGGGCTACAACACAATAGTAAGGAACTGTGGCCACACACGACCAAAAGCATAAAAAGAAAGCATACATACCTCATAATGTTGATGTTTCATTTTGGATCTCTCCCGGGGGTTGAAATAAGTGCTGGTACTTGGACATCATGTTTTCTTCCACTTCCTAAGTCACTTCCTCTCGATTATTGTTCTGCCACAAGACCTTAACTGAGGCTACCACTTTATTTCTAAGCCTCAGTACTTGCCTATCTAGTATAGCAACATGCACCTCTTCATAAGCCAACTCTTCTGTAACTTGAACATCCGCTACCGACACAATTCTAGTAGGATCTCCGATGTACTTACGGAGCATTGATATGTGAAAAACTGGATGGACTAATTCGAGTTCTGGAGGTAGGTCCAGTTCATAAGATACTTGTCCTATCTTGCGGACAATCTTATAAGGCCCAATGTATCGAGGACTTAACTTTACATTCTTACCAAATCCCATCACGCCTTTCATCGGTGGTACCTTCAAGAATACCCAATCAACAACTTGGAATTCTAAGTCTCGTCGGCGGTTGTCCGTATATGATTTCTGACGGCTTTGGGCAGTCAATAGTCGCTCTCAGATAACTTTGACCATTTCCACCGCTTGTTGAATCAACTCAGGGCCCATTAGTTGTACCTCTCCTACTTCAAACCACCCAATTGGGGACCTACACTTTCTTCCATATAGGGCTTCATACGGGGCCATTTGAATACTGGAATGATAGCTGTTCTTCCAAGGTCTGAATAGTGCATTTGGCTTGCCCATCGGTTTGTGGATGAAATGTTGTGCTAAGCCTTGCCTGAGTACCCAATCCTTCTTGGAAAGACTTCAAGAATTTGGCTGTAAATTGTGCTCCTCTGTCAGTAATAATGGACACCGGGACTCCATGAAGTCGCACAATCTCTTTAAGATACAACCTTGCATAGTCTTCTGCCGAATATGTGATTCTGACTGGAAGAAAATTAGCTGATTTCGTGAGTCTGTCCACGATCACCCATATGGTGTCATACTTTCTTCTGGAACTAGGTAACCCCACAATGAAATCCATGTTAATCATTTCCCATTTCAAAGTTGGAATTTACCTAGCTTGTAAAAATCCTCCTGGCTTTTGATGCTCGATCTTCACTTGTTGGCAATTTGGAAATTAGGCTACAAATTCCGCTATGTCTTTCTTCATTCCATCCCACCAATATATTAGCTTATGATCATGATACATCTTTCTCGCCCCTGGGTGAATAGAATACTGAGATTAATAAGCTTCTTCTAGAATCCGACGACGTAGTCCCGTAACATTTGGAACATATAACCTGTCTCGGTATCTAAGAACTCCATCTATAGAAACTTCAAATAGCGACTTCTCTTCCTCATAAATGGTATCACTGTAGTGACTCAACTGAGGGTCGTCATATTGGCGCTCTCTCACCTTCATATCTAAGGATGAAACGGTTGGGTTATGAATACCAATTCCTGCATTGCCTGAATCAATTAGGCGAACCCCAAGGTTGGATAGTTGGTGGAGCTCACGAATTAATTCTTTCTTCTCTGAAGGTACCTTACATAGACTTCCCATTGATTTACGACTAAGTGCATTGGTTACTACATTCGCCTTTCCGGGGTGATACTTACGTCAAAATATTTCAGTAATTCCAACCACCGTCTCTGCCGTAGGTTTAAATCCTTCTGCTTGAAGATATATTGGAGACTCTTGTGATCTGTATAAATGTCAACATGAATGCCATACAAATCTTTAGTGCATGAATAACTGTGGCCAATTCAAGATCATGGGTCGGATAATTATTTTTATATTTTCACAACTGTCTTGAAGTATAGGCGATGAATTTATTGTGCTATATCAACACATAACGTAGCCCCACACCAGAGGCATCACAATATATAACATAACCGTCTGGTCCTGCTGGGAGTGTCAGAACTGGGGCCGAAGTCAATCTATCTTTCAATTTTTGGAAAATGCATTCACAAGCATCAATCCATTGAAATTTCACTAATTTATGAGTTAGCTTCGTCAATGGTGCTGAAATAGAGGAAAACCTTTCCACAAATCTTCTATAATAACATGCCAATCCCAGAAAACTACGGACTTCTGTAGGTGTTGTGGGCCTTGGCCAAGTCTTCACAGCTTTAATTTTTTGAGTATCAACCCGAATGCCGTCTGCTGAGACAATATGGCCCAGAAAAGTCACTGAATTTAGCCAAAACACGCATTTTGAAAAATTTGCATACAGTTCTCCAGTCCAAAGAATTCCAAGGACAATACGTAAATGGTCTGCATGCTCGGCCTCTGTCGGAGAGTATACTAAAGTATCATCAATGAACACGATTACAAATAGATCTAAAAGAGGCCTGAATACATTATTCATCAAATTCATAAACACTACCGGAGCATTAGTGTCACGCCCCAATCCTGATAGGGTATGACGGGCACCCGACTCTTATCAGAGTCGAGCGAACCCTCAGACATTCGCTCTATCAAAGCCTGTCATTTCAAAAACTTTTAAGAACATAAAACTTTTCCAAATGAAAATCATCTAAAATATGTACTCTTTTAAAGTCCACAAATGACTCAACTGACATCACTTTGTCGACATCTCGACAAACATACCACAGGACACTGTCTGCAGAAGTCTCTAAGATGTAAGCTGAACATTATGAGTCAGGACAGGGCCCTGACATACCTATAATCATACATGTCTATCCATGACTCAGCACAACTCCAAAATGAGGTGGAACTTTCCAATCCCAGCTGACGTCCAACCATCCTAGCTATACACTTAACCTGCCAAACAATCTGGGGTTGCGGGCATGAACGCAGCGTCCCTAGGCAAAAGGACGTTAGTACGGACAATGTACTAAGTATGTAAGGTGGTAACAAGTCATAATCATAATTTGACTTAGGAGAGAAGAAATCACAATCTAACTCAACACCTGCAGCCTTCGCTGGAAGAAACATAAATGTGCACGCGAAGGCTCAAGAAAATCTTTAAGTATATAATGCAATCCAACACACATACCGCTTCCGACATGTTAACAGAATGATCCCTTCGGACAGCCGCTTTCGGCTAGTATCACAGTAGTCCCTTCGGACGGCCGCTTCCGGCATAATAATGATGGCCCCTTCGGGCAGCCACTTCCGGCTTAATAATGATGGCCCCTTCGGGCACACGCTTCTGGCTTAATAATGATGGCCCCTTCGGGCAGCCGCTTCTGGCTTAATAATGATGGCCCCTTCGGGCAGCCGCTTCCGGCTTAATAATGATGGCCCCTTCGGGCAGCCGCTTCCGGCTTAATAATGATGGCCCCTTCGGGCAGCCGCTTCTGGCTTAATATCACAATCATGTCAACACAAACTCAATCCATAAGTATCAATTTCAATCATATCATAAGTCACTAATCCATTCATCACAATCCAGTTATTAGCCTTAGTCTTTCATAAAAGTTATCAAATTTGTATCTTACTAGACTCAGGAGGACGTACTTCCAGGTTTTAGGGTAGAGTTATTATGAAATTCTTACTACCTATACTATACTCAATTTCATATTATTGCCTTACCCAAAGAATAAATGATCATATCAATACAAAGGGATGATACTATGGAATGTAAACATCAATCGTAAATGAAATGAAGTAGTACAATCTCGCACCCCCTTCGGAGTGGTTTTGAAAATCCAACTTTATGTTTCCTTTAGTATAAAACTCATTTCCTCGAAATCGTCAGTAGAACCATATACACAACTCAACTTGGCACCTTATGGGTGTTCCCTTCGAAACAGAATAGGAGTATAATATCAATAAGCCATCACAAGAAACATTTCGAACTTACTTGTCTAAGAATGGAATCATATGGGGGTATATATAGAATGAACAACAACAAGGATTATGCCAAAAGAAGAAATGTTTGCCTTACATACCTGGAGGCTTACATTTCACTTTCCAACTTACTTCTTGCCTCGCAATCTACGTAAGATCATTCATAGCCTCGTAATCTACATATAAAACCATTCATACTATTGTTAGGCCCATTGTTATATACTTATCCTAAGCCTCCAAATAAATCTTTCTAGAATCTACAGAAATTTTAGCAATATCTCCTCTGTTTATATGCCTAGCCCAAAACCTCAATTCAGCAACCAACAGCAACAACAACAATACCAACATCAACAACAATATTATCAACACCAAAATATTCCATAAACACCCCCACACGATGTTTGATCCAATTTCTCGACCCATAAATTCATTATACGCTCATGTAGTAACTTTTCCTCCGTAGATAAGCTTAAATCAATACTAATAAGGAAAGATTCATACCTTTCATCCGCTAGAATTGCAATATCTTCGATTACTACCTTGAATCCAAGCCAAGTTTCACCGCAATTCGATATTATAATCGTAGCCATGTTTTGTCCAAACATAAATTCGGGGATTTCACTTAAGTTGCGCTAAAATTCTATGGACGGAAGTTGGAGGATTATTCTAGAGAATTTGGGAAATTTTGAGAAGTGTTGGGCTGAAATATGAGGGGTAAAACCCCTCTTATAAGATGCCAAATCCGGGGGGTCACTGTAGCACGCGTTTCTGTTCTGTCAACCTAACTTGTAACATCCATAATTCTCCACTCGAATGTCATATCGACGTATGGCTTATTGCGTTGGAAACTAGACTCGCTGAAATTCATATTAGGCTTTTGAAACACCTTAAAACTCCTCATTTACTAGGAGATATTTTTTCTCCAAGTTGGGCCAAAATTACCCCTCATATTCTCTTCCAAGTTCCAACAAATTTAATTTCCTTAATCCACTTGCCCTTCAATCCTTCCATAGCTCACTATATGAACATAAACACTTATAACCATAAGTTAAACACATATAAGCTCACATACCTCCTGAACGGTAACTCGAATCTCAACATACGAAACTTCGGGGTGTAAGAATTAGTCAACCCAAATGACATCACCCAAATTCATAGTGGCCATATCTCGTTCTGAAAGATGTTTTAAGAATATCTTCTTCTCTGACTCTCACTTGATGATACCCCGATCTTAGATCGATTTTCGAGAACCATTTGGCACCCTGTAATTAGTCAAACAAATCATCAATCCTCGGGAGAGGATATTTATTCTTTATTGTTACCTTATTCAACTGCCTATAATCAATGCACATGCGTAAGGAACCGTCTTTCTTTCTCACAAATAGGACAGGTGCTCCCCACGGTGATGAACTTGGCCTAATGAAACCCTTCTCAAGCATATCTTTCAGTTGTGCCTTTAGCTTTTTCAATTCTGCAGGAGCCATTCTGTAAAGAGGAATAGAGATTGGTTTAGTATCCGGTAACACATCAATGGAAAAGTCAATCTCTCTCTCCGGGGGAAGGCCTGGAAGTTCATCTGGCAATACATCTGGAAATTCATTCACTACCGGGACAGATTGAAAAGACGGTGGCTTTGCTTCGGTGTCATGAACCCGGATTAGGTGATAAATGTAGCCTTTTGCAATCATCTTCGTTGCCTTAAGGTAGGAAATAAACCTACCTCTGGGAGACGCTGTATTACCTTTCCATTCAAGCACGGGCTCTCCCAGGAATTGGAACCGAACTACTTTCATTCGGCAATTGACATTGGCATAACAAGAGGCCAACCAATCCATACCCATAATCACATCAAAATCTAGCATTTTCAGCTCAACTAAATCAACTTTAGTCTGAGGATCACATACCACAATCAAACAATCCTTGTATACTTGTCTAGCGATTACGGGATCACTAACCAGAGTGGATACCTCAAAAGTTTAATTGGCTCGGATTTCACCCCAAAATGATTAGCAATATACGGAGTGATATAAGACAACGTGGAACCCGAATCAATCAACGCATAAACATCATGAGAGAACATAGTTAATATACCTGTAACCACAACTGGGGAAGACTCAAGATCCTGACGTCTAGCTAGAGCATAAATACGGGGCTGAGTTCCACCTGAACTGGACGCTCCCCCTCTGCCCCTACCATAGCCTGCTAGAATCTCAGGAATCTTCCCTATCGGGGGCACATATGAGGAAGAACGAGCTGCTGATCCTGTGGGATGAACCCCACCTCTGCCGTACCTTGAGGGAAAATCACGCATCAAGTGCCCAGTCTATCCACAAACATAACAAGCATCTGAACCCTGGTGACACGGACCCGAATGTAACTTTCCGCACTGACTACATCGCAGAACCGGTGGTCTCCTCTAACTATAATCACCTTCTAACTGAGAACCCAAAGCTCTCGAGCTCTGACTCTGTCCTGAATGAATGGAGCGATCAAATCTCCAGCCTACAAACCGAGGGGGTGCACTAGTTGCCGACTGGCCTGAATGTCAAGAATATGACTGCCTCAATCCCCCTCTATAGTCGCTGCCAGCGCCAGTAGATCTGCTCCTCGCACTCTTCCCTCTATCGATATCGCGCTCACCCCTTTGCGGATGTTGCTGCACTTCTAAATTCTGGGCATGGGCCTGAATACGGGAAATATCCATCCCCTCTTGCAATGAAGCTGTCAAACAATCTTTGAACAAATGTGGCCCTAAGCCACTCACAAATCTATGCACTTTATCTCCCATATCGGCTACCATAGTGGGAGCATACCGGGCTAATGAATTAAAGTGAAGGCTATACTATCAAGCACTCATATTCCCTTGCTTTAGATTCAGAAACCTATCTGCCCGAGCCGTTCGAATCTCAGGTGGCAAATAATGATGAAGAAAGGCATCCACAAATTCTTGCCAAATCGGGGGAAATGCGTTTTCCTTTCTCAAAGATATCCAGTTATTAAACCAAAGGACCGCTACATCTCGGAGTCTATAAGATGCCAACTCCACAGATTCAGTATCGGAGGCATGAATGATTCTCAACATTCTCGGCATCTCATCAATAAAACCTTGCGTGTCTTCATCCGGCTTTGACCCGAAAAATTCTGGTGGATTTAAATTCATGAAATTACGAGCCCTAACACTAGTCGGTAATTTGTTGACCCGAAGCACCCGGTGGAAGAACTGGAGGTATAGGGCACAATTAAGGAGGAGAAAATCATATAACATGGCTCTATAGCACGATCTAGTAAGAAGAAGAATGGTCATTTTTTTCCTAAATGCCCCATAGCCTCCTGTTTATAAGTATGGCGCGCTTCACACCCATAACCAAGACTTTACTGGACACGGCTCGTAGACACGCCCTAGGAAGGAACTGCTCTGATACAACTTTTGTCACGACCAGCCTACGGGCCATAACGGGTACCCAGAACTGACTACCGAGCACCACTCATGCTAATCATCATACTCATCTTAAATGCATTTACTATTCTCAACACAACTGGCCATAAGGAAACCTTTATCACCTCCAAAAACATATCTACAATCATATGCATAAGGCCCTCAGGCTATCAAAATTATATACAAATACACAATGTGATCATCTGGGACATCTACTACCCACACCTACGTATCTACGAGCCTCTACTAGAGTACTAAACATAAGGACGGGACATGACCCCGTCGTGCCCAAGTATATATACACAAAAGAATGTACCGCAAATAGCACCTCCAGAATAATGGAGTGCTCCTATAAGTCCGCTGATCAGCTCCTATGAACCTGGGTCATCTCCCTGTCTACATGTGAGCATGAACACAGCGTCCACAAATGAAAGGACGTCAGTACGATAAATGTACTGAGTATGGAAGGCATGAATAACACTAACATAATAAAGAGATCATAAAACAAGAGATGAGGATATAACCTGCTTAACCTTTAAAAGAAAACATATGTCGTACGTATCACATATACCATCATCGTTAACCTGCGTACAGGTAACCATCGCACGCCGCCCACTAGTGGTATCATGTCCGGCCCTCTAGGCACGGTGTAATCATATGTAGCCCGCTTTCGCGGTGACATGTCCGACCATCTAGTCACGGTGTAATGTATGCAGCCCGCCTTCGCGGTGACATGTCCAGCCATCTAGGCACGGTGTAATCGTATGCAGCCCGCCTTCGCGGTGACATGTCCGACCATCTAGGCACGGTGTAATTGTATCCTCTTATACTTATCATAAAGCATGCGTTAGAACTCAAAGATAACCTATAACTATGTCGGGGTGACGTAAGGTCGAGAACCCCCGATTTCTTTATGGAGTCATCATAATCGTCATACCTCACCTTGAAGGAGCAGCATCATAAGGTGGGTCTAGCAATAATGAATAACATCAGAGATTAGTAAAACGATCATTAGCTTCATTGAAATTTCATATCGTTATCATACTCTCGATATATATCTTATCTTGTCTCATAAGAAACTCTTTATAAACATTGACACATATTTTCCGGAATGTAAGAAGGTCATGGAAAGATAAAGGGAGTCATGTCATAGGAATCATGCCTTAGAAAAAGAAGGGACAAGCCTTACGTACCTTTACGTTTCGCTAAATTTATCGCTTGAACGCTTTCCTCCAATATTCACGTTTCTACATTCAAGAGAGTTCGTACTAAAATTAGATAATCTAAGACATACTTAGGCTTAAACTAAAGCTAAGGAAAATTGGGTAACATCTCCTTTATTTTGATGACTTCTTCCGTAATAAGGAACTCCCAACATCAATAACAATACCCACAATATTTTAATCAATAGCTTCATCAGGCTAGACATTATTAAATTCTCAACATTCGCTATCAAACTCCTTCATAACCCTAACTATGGCACCATAATGTATCCATCCTCATACAATTCCTTTACAACATCTTTAATACTATTCATAACAAGATTATACTCGTTGCATATCAAGAACTATGATTCAAGTCAAGTCATGATTCAAGAATATTACTATTTTCATATTTGCACTCCATATTCTCCTCCCTTCCATAATCAAAGTCTTTTAACCTCTCAATACTCTTAATAACATGAAGTAAACATAAAACTCACCTTCGATGATATAGGAATGGACTTCAGATATGAATACTCCACTTGGAGAAAACCCTACTCAAACACAAAAAGGGCGTCCTGATCTCCACAAACCCTAGTGAGCATTCTTTCACTAGATTCTACTAATTCTTGGTGATTACTCCATAATTTCCCTTGGACATATGATAATATGATGAGAGAATTTTTTTAGAACCTTCAAGACCTAGAGAGAGAGTAAAATCTGAAATTTTGGGGTGTGATTCATCTATTTATAGCTGGAACTGGAATGTTCCAGATAAGCGGTTCGACGAGCAGGTCGACGGTCTGTCGACTTGCTCCGTCGACCAGCTCTTACAGATCAGAAGTTGCAGAGCCATATTGACGTAACAATCGACGTCCCGTTGACATGTCGACGGCCCATCGACGTGTCGATGGTTCATATTGACGGCTCGTCGACAATGTCTGGTGTTTGTAGATTTCCCCGAATCTACTCAGCCTACATCGGTTCAATCCATTCAACTTCTAATCCTGTAATATACTTGGAATACCTACTAGTACCTCTATACACGGGGTAAGATACTTATCCTCCCAAGGCTTTGGTACAAGTCTCTATTTCAGAGCATACTCAACTAGGGAGCCGTAAACCTTTTCCTACCATGAAAACGAGAGGTGTAACAGTGTTGTTGAGTTTGATTTCATACATGGCATACATTCCATGCATTCCATATTGCATGTGTGATTTGATATGATTCTGAATTGAAATGATGATAAGTGAGTGAGTGTAGCCTTCGAGGTATTTACCAGAGAGCGTAAAAGAGAGATGAGAGCTCGTGATCCGAGGTCATTTATCGGAGCGAGAGAGTGCTCATGTCTGTGGTTATTTGTCGAAACGAGGGTAAATGGACTTCGCGGGTCCCCCATGGTTCATAGATATGAGGCATTGCCCTTAGCATATGTGTATGGGTTTGGAAAGTTGGCTAGTGCATTGAATTGCATCTATATTCATCCATCCATATTTGACTGTGTACGTGGCATCTTATATGCCTTATTTGATCTCATACTTGAACATGTTTATTGACTGTGCTGGATTGCTTATCTATTCTATCTGTTAATTTTTATCCATTTATATGTGTGAACTAATCGTTGTCGGCCTATGATACCTACGAGTATTAGTGTTATACTTATACTACTCTTGTTGCACTTTTTCTTGTGTGCAGAGTTCGTTGCTGGTTCTATTTCTCGACCTCGCGAGTGATCTCAAGGCCACTTACCAGAGATTCTAGGGTGAGTCACTTGCCAGATCTGCAGCCCAGAGACTCCTTCTTATATATCTGTCCTTTCATACTCTTGAGACAATATGTTTAGTATTGAGACTTTCTATCAGACTATGTATTTATATTAGTAGTTCTTGTACGAGTTTCAGACCAAGTTTTGGGGTTATTATGTATTATGTACTTCCACACTGACCTTATTTATATATTAAGACTGTTAGCATGATATCTGTTTACTTCCGCGTTGATGAATGTTAATTAAAATGAGATAGTTTTAAGTAAAGAGTTCGCCACCGGGGGGATAGTATGGGTGCCCGCACTATCCCATGATTTTGGGTCATGACAAGTTGGTATCAAAGCCCCAGGTTCATCAGTCTTACAAGTACAAGAGCAATGTCTAGTAGAGTCTTGAAGATTGGTATAATAAGTTATGTACTTATCTATGAGAGATATAGAACATATAGGAACCCTCAATTTCTTTCACTCCTTTCGTGCTACTTTATTCAAATAGTTATTTAGACGATTCAAATTGGTATTTGACTTCTATTCTTACTTCTCACAGATAGTGAGGACACGTGCCACAATCATGAGAGATGGGGTGCTAGTACCTACTGCCAGAGGCCAAGCTAGAGGTCGTGGTAGAGGTAGAGGTCATGCGGCAGCACTGGCCAGGGGTAGAGCACCTGTGGCTGGTCAGGCTGAGCTAGATATGTATCGCTCAAGCTTGTGTTTCATCATGATGATGAGCCCATGGAGAAAAATGAGCTGGGACCAGCCCAGGCTTAGCCAGAGGTTATTTCCATACCCGTACTGCAGGATGCCATGGTTCACATCTTGAGTCTTCTTGAGGGGTTGACCTAGGCCGGGTGTCCATCCAGCTACACCAGATGTGTCTTAGAATAGAGCTGGAGGACAGACCCTAGAGCAGTACCAGACCCATGGGGCATATCCTACCGCAGCTATGACACCCCAGATTGATGAGATTCCACCGCCTGCATTTGCTCCTAGGCCCATTGCTAGCCCAACTATGACTCATGAGAAGTAGGATCTATTTATGAGGTTTACCAAAACGAAGTTGTACGAATTTTATGGTACCTGTGGAGAGGATTCTTATGAGTTCATCGTTGATAGCCACCGAGGCAGAGAGAGTGAGGAGGTTCATCAAGGGGTTGGTGCTTCAGTTGAAGCTAGCGACCTTATAGCTAGTGGCTTCTAGGTCTTCTTTTCGGTCCGTGGTTGATTATGCTACTAAGGTCGAGTCTGCGAGGATTCAGGTGCATGGTGGGTGTGGCGACAAAAGGATGCGGCAATTTAGTAGTTTCAGTGGTTCTTCATCTAGGGGTGGGGCCATCTGGACAAGATCCATCTGTACCATTTTGGCCACCCCATTCAGTCAGCATTGTAGATTTCAGCTGGTGGACCTTCTGGGTGTTACGGTTCACATTTTTGCAGGGGGTGGGGGGGGAGGGGGGTTAGCACTCAAAAAATCTACTTCAAACTCGTTGGTGCTCTTTCGGACTTTGTTTTAAAAGAGTCGCCACCTAATTTAAAGGAAAATAGGAAAACCAGTTTTGAAGGGTTTATTCATACATCATGAAAAATCCTTCTTAATCTAAAGTTCTAGGTAAAAGTTCTGATGATCCCCTAGGGAAGGTGTTAGGCACCCTGGTATTAAGGATCCGTACTATGCCGTTGGCCTTCGAATTCCAATGTGTGAGTATTTGTGTGAACCGTTTATTTGTTGTTTATTTCTCGAAAAGAGTTTGTCATTTTGCATATCTTGTTTTTGAAAAAATAATTGAATATATTCCCTTTATGTATAGGGTATTTAGATTTGGATTTATAATATTCGAGTAAAACTAGTCCCTTCCATATATAAGGATAGTAGTAGTTCTTGTAAGGATAAAAAGTCTTTAAAATTGTGGGATGAATATATTTGTTCATGCTTGACTCATACACGGTCTGAGTTAATCGGTTTAATACGTTTTTAGAACGTCCTTATCTAAAACTTTATATTTACAAATAATTTACACGGATTTAATTTACAAGGGTTCGATTATAACCAAATAACTTTTGGTCTTTGAAACTTATTTTTGAAACCAATTTGTTTATAACCTAAGAATATTGTTTGGACATGGCCTTTGTACTTATATTCTTTTCTTTTATGAAAAAATGGTTAAGGCCTTGTTGGGTTTTTGGCCCAAGTCTTATTTCTTTCTGATTATTGGGCTCAGCCCAAAATATGTTTTTCTCTTATCCTTTTTCTGAAAAAACTGGTTAAGTTGGGCCTGAAAAATATGATTTTTTAAGTTGGGCCTTGGCCCTAAAAAAACTCCATTTTTCGTCTGAATTGAACCAGAAAACATGTGTATTTTGATATACAAATACGCTGCGTGTGCATTTGTTTAGAAATCATTTTTCGCCTGATTTTAGTCCAAAAGAAAGAACTTATTTTTTGAAAGCATATCATTTACACAAATTTTTAAAGCCTATTTTTCTGCCTGGACTGACAAAGATGAAAACTGAACTTATAACTAGGAAAACCATTTTTCTAGTTAAAATGTTTAAGCCTGGTTTTAAAAAAAATGATAACAACATATGTTTTTCAGTAAATATGAAACTAATACTCTTTATTCCTTTACTTTTTTTAGCCGTTTTTATTCTTTTAGAAAGCGTTTATACTAATTCAGGTTTTGAAAATCACGTTGGGGCCTAAGGTCGAACCAAACGTCATATGCACCGTTCACCTAAGATGCCTAGTCCAAACATAAATGATTCCAATAATAATGTGAGTTTTGTTTTACAATCATACAAATACAACACTTTAATCAAAAGGAGCTGGCATAATGAAATTTAAGGAAAAAAAGGGATATGTTAGGGGTGTACCAAACCCTAATAGACCATTTTTACCCATCGTTGGGCCTTCATGCCATTCACACCCATGACTGGGCCTTCAATAATATTGGCTTCCCTTTCTCTTCTTGGACTTAACAGGTATTTGAAAGAATATTTCCTATGGGGCCTTAGGCCCAACAGGCTGGTTGGACTCTGGCCTAAATGGCCGTGCAGTAGGAGAAGGGAAAAAAAAAAGAATCGAATTATTCTATGTTTGATGAACCTATTACTAGCATAACTATACACATATGCATATAGATCACAATTGATTACAAGTGCATAATTAAAGGACTTGATCATATACTATTGGCTTCTTTGGAAACTCCAAATCATACCATACCAATGGGAAAAGGTTTTCACCACCCTTATTCCCGACACCGCACAAGTTCCAAGGGGTTTCATGAACCCCAGGTATGGCTGGATATTAGGGAGTGGCTAGACCTATCCCCCAAACCACCTCAAACTCTCAAAACCCAGTGTTGCCATAGTATACAATCAGAGCCCCAAATCTATGCACAAGCATCACCACATAGGAAGTAGTTTAAATGCAAACAACATTAAAAGTACACTCCAAAGTCATGACAAAGGAACCGAGGCAGATATGATAATGCAATGATATATAAAATTACATAACAGCTTTAAGACTTAGTCAAATAGATGATACAAAACAAGCCATTTTCTTTCATTCATATATACATGCTACCAATAACTTGCCTATTTTCTTATATACACATAGTATACTTATTATATACACATATGATGTGTATACCAAGTGTATATTCCTCTTCCTTTTCATTAATCTATACATATTTTGTGTATATCCATGCTTTATATGTTTAACTTTTAGCCTCAAGATTATTCCATTCACTTAACTAAATCTTGTCCCTCATAACAGTGCTCAAGGACAAACCAAAGCTAATCTAACTTTAACTCTTATACACATCAAATAAGTGATTCATCAACTTCATATGTTAACAGACCTCATAACAGGAAATAAGAACGGTTTAAGGTGATTACAAAAGCACAGTAGAAGGATGTAGATAAAGAGGAATAATTCTATGATTTATGATCACCAAAACAGGATTAGAGCACCAAGAAGTCTGGACCAAACAACATCAAATGAAACTGAGACTGTACAACTTTATATTCCTAGGGAAAGACCATAGAAAAGAACCTTTGTTTTAGTACAATAGTAGTAAGAACTCATTCATAACAAGATTACATGTAAGTTGACACTTGAAATAAAAGGAGAAAGAAGTAGGTATGTATGTCAACAAGTCTCACAGAAAAAAAGGAATGTTATGAGGTTTAAAATAATTACTAGCAATTCAGGATTTCTAATTTCCTAACAAGGCAGTTATTTGTCAACAGCCTTAAACCAGTTCATTTATCTTGAAAAGAAGGCAAAATCATCCTCTTTGAATGACCAGTCTCTTTTTTCTTAACTCCCTAAGTTACCTTTAAACCTTTAAACAAGCTAATTTTCCCAACTCTTTCTATTTCCAACCCTTTGATAAAATGGTGATGTTTAAGGAAGGCCAATATACCCTCAAGACAGGAATGCCCCCCATTGTCCATAGGTTGGTCATGATACCCCTCATTTGGAGGGTAGGTACTATGAGTCAAGCTAGGCTTGGCTCTTCCCTACCCTCTCTTTGAGGTGTCTTAAAAAGACCATCCTAGGTAAAGTGGTCCAGACTGCTTTTAAGAATACTCACCATTTCCCCAAACAATAACATCAAACTAATTTCAGCTTATCACTATTCATATTTAAAAGCATAGACACAATATTCAAGTATTTCATCCTATAATTCTAGGCATGATAGGATTTTAAACACACCAACAACATAGAATCAAACCTTATTAGACAGAGCACAACTTTGCCTTTTTAATCAAAGTTACACTACAATGCCCACTAAAGTCTAAGTGCCACAGTTTAGGTTTAAGAACAAAGGGTTCTTACCAATCTTAGGTTAACTAAATGCCTTTTTCCTAAGTTCAAAAGAAGTCTAGCACATCACATAGACAAGTCCACACATAAATGTATCACACAAGTTTTAAACATATTAATCATGAAGCAAACAGAAAAGCAAGCAAACTCTGAGAACATGGATTCAAACCCTGGTGAGTAATTTACACCTTAGTACTTAGTTAATAGCAATTTTTAATCCCTTTAATTATAACAAAATGTGATAGGCTCTTACTGTAACGACCCATTTTGTCGTTACCGTGATTATTTCGCCTTTGCCCTCGTTGACTCATTCCTGAGTCTCGTTCATGTTGACTCGGGGAGATAGTTGGCATGACTTCTTAGGCATTGTTGTGGGCTTCAGAATGTTTTCTAGAAAAATTGGGCTTTAAGTGGAAATGAGTTGACTCAAAGTTGACTTTTGAGTAAAAGGATTGTTTTCGAAAATCTGTTAATTTTGAGGGGTCTGGATGGTCGTTTAGAACTTGTGTGCATATTCATTTCGGTTCCCAATGCACTCGGGTGCATTTTGGGACTTGGGTTGGAAAGTTAGTTTTAAGGTATCGGGGGTTAACTCGTAGTTTTGAGGTATCGGGGGTTGACTCGATCAACGAGACTGCTAATGGGAATTCTGATGCTACGAGGGCATTTACAGTGCATTTTTATGTATCTGCATATTTGGTTTGTGTCCAGGAGGTTCCAAGATGGTTCTGAGGGTCGATTTTAATTTTGGAAGACACCAGAAAAATCTAGTGTCTGGTGTCGCGCGGAAGCGCGGCCGAACCGCTGGAGCACTGGCCGAACCACTGGAGTGGTCGCGCTGGAGTGCTAGCCTAGCTGCTGGAGCAGTCGCGCTGGGGCACTGGACGAGCCGTTGGAGCTGCCGACGGGCAGAATTTGCTATTAATAAGTGTTAAAAGCCCCATCCCTTAAGTCATTACTTCATTCTCATATCTCTAAGCTTGGGAGGCGATTTTGAGAGGTTTCCACTAGTTCTTCACAAAGGTAAGATCCTTGGCCTTAGAATCATCTATTCACTTCTCTTAACCATTAATCTATGCTAAGATTCTTCCTTAGAGTATGAAGCCTAAGTGGGTTTTGGGGTTTTGTTATATAATGAACTTGTGGTTATAAAACCTTGATTTGTTGGTGGATTTAACATGGGTAAGCATGGAATTGATGGATAATAGCTATAGTAACTTGAATCTTCCATTTCTAAGGCTTAATTTGTGAATTAAAGGCTAGGGTTTATGCCTAAATTTGGGGTTTTTCATATTAATGATGATTTTGAGAATTAATTGAGTATTCCTATAGTTAAAGTAATGGGTTTTGACCTTTTAGTATTTAATTTGGTAATTTGATCATAAAATTACCGTTTTTCCCTTGAGACCCGTTTTACATTAAGGGTTAGAATTTGACCCGAACAGATTAGCCAATATAGGTATCATTATTCAGAGTTTCTTACATAGAATTCATATGTGATAGAGTTTCATTATGTGGAGACGCTTCGAAAGATAAGGCAATGTGTGGGTTCGTGGCACCTGTTCGGCTGCCAGGTAGGTTATGGTTTCCTTTTGGGTAGACTCCGGTTAGTTTCCCATATTTGTGTATTAGAAGGATCGGAGAATACATGTATACGAATTGGAGATTTGGGCTTGAATCCTAGGATGGTATTGATATGTGATTGTGTGTTCGGGCTTGTGGCCTGTAGATTATTTAGGATGTCTGATGTGTCCTTCTTGAAAATCGGGGGATTTTATGTGACTAGGGAATAGCGGGTGATACCTATTTCTGTGTCTAATGATGAGAATTCCCGTAATATGTGATTAATTGTGTTGTGCTATCAATAGTGAATCTAGTTGATAAATGGAAGGATAAAATGCACTAATGATTGTGACTGAGTTCCAGATTGAGTGGTGACGAATGATTGTGAGTGTAGGGTGAGATTACCTGTCCTAAGCTAATAGGTTGATCTAGGGAAGTGGTAATAATATATATCGATTTGATTAACCTATTGCGTATTGGGAATTAGCCACCCCGCTGTGTTGTCATTTGATTGTTCTATTGTGCCCGCATGATGCCATAAGTTGTTGATAAATATTGGATTCTGTTATCATCTTGATTACGATATTGTTGGGATACCCACTATTGATAGTTGTGATTCAGATATATTGTTGGCATACCCACTGTTGGTATTTGTGATTCGGATATATTGTTGGCATACCCACTGTTGGTATTTATGATTTGGATATATTGTTGGCATACCTACTGTTGGTATTTGTGATTCGGATATATTGTTGGCATACCCACTTTAGGTATTTGTGATATTGATATATTGTTGGCATACCCACTGTTGGTATTGTGATATGATACATTGTTGGCGTACCCCATTGTTGGTATTTGTGATATTGAACTTGATTGCTGATGTTGATACACGCATTGCATAAATTCTCACTCATTCATGATGCTTAGCCGATACCCGGTGATGATCCGATATCGTTGATTGAGTAAAACTGATATTTGATAAACTCTTTTACTTGAGTGATTGTGAGAAGGCCGATGTTCGACCACCAATTCCGGAATCGTTGATTGTCTGAAACTGATATTTGATAAACTCTTTTACTTGAGAGATTGTGAGAAGGCCGATGTCCGTAGACCAATTTCGGAATCGTTGAATGTATGAAACTGATACTCGATAAACTCTTTTACTTGAGTAATTGTGAGATGGCCGATGTCCAATGATCGATTCCGGCATCGTTGTTACATGGTCAATTCCGATGATATTTCTGGAATCATTATTAGTGCATGGACTCCGGTGAGAACCCCCCATGGGCAAAGATTCGAGGTCCGGTGAGAACCCCCCATGGGCAAAGATTCGAGGTCCCGTCTTTCTGTTGGGCAAAGATCTGGGACGGGTGGCACTTAGACTTCACACTGGGTTATGCTACCAAGACGTCGATATTTCCGTCTTGAGTTCATGTGTACACGGCATTTGCATGGCATTGCATTGCATTGCGATTTGATTTTGAGATGTTTGTGTTGTACTTGTGGTATTGGATTCGGACTTGATATGTTCAGTCTTGGCACATTTGGGATTAGATGCTTTACTTAGGCAATGACGTGTCCTTAGATCTGGATTTATTGATTGAACTTGTTGAATTATGCCATAGACCGTCCATAAGATTAGTTATATGTTTGATCTCTGTGTGATGTAGGATAACGAGTGTCTTAATGATGGGTTGACTACCATACTAAAACGAACGATTTAATGATATGTGAGTTGCGAGATTGTTGTGAGATTGGCTGGTGATTATTGGGGTGAAGTTAATGATTGAAAAGTATTTATGTACAGTGTGTGGTAGATAGACGTATGACTTGATTGGTTGTTATCATTTTTATCTGTGATTGTTTTTACTGATACGTGTTACTAACCATTGTCGGCCTATGATACTTGCTTAGTACGCGTGGATTGTACTGACATTGCACCTGCTACACCCTTTTCGGGGTGTAGATTATTTCAGGTGGTTGATTGAGACGTGTGCAAAAATGCGCGGTACCGATCTTGAAGACCTCTTCCCACTTCATTCCGGGATGGAGGTTGAGTCTTAGAATATAGTGGAAATCATAATTCATTTAGTTACTCTTGTATTAGTCTAGACCAGGTCATGGAAAAATGGATTGAGTATGTAATCATATGAATACTTGAGTTTATTAAATATATATTATGATGTTTTACTATTACTGTCATTTATCTTTAGTGAGAATGATTGTCCTTGTGCAATTGTATGTTATTCGATAGAGGGTTCGCCTACTGAGGTGGGAAAGGTAGGTTCTCGCGCGACCCCGATTTGGGTCGTGAAAAATTGGTATCAGAGCTTAGGTTTCAGGTCTACTAGGTATAAGAGCAATGCGTAGTAGAGTCTCGTGGAATTGTACGGAGACGTCTGTACCCATCCACGACAGGCTGTGAGGCATCCTAGGAGAAACTCCATTCATTCTTTCTATTTGTGCTACTTTGATCGAATTGGTATCTCGGTAGGGTCCAATTGGTATCTAAGCGATTCCAATTGGTATCTCTGTATTCTTGTTGTATTCTCCCTCGAATGGCAGAAACCCGTTTTAAATTATGTACGATCAATTTCGTATGTCGGGTTGCAATATGATATGAGATGTGTCGTCATGATTCAGACGCTTGACCAAGTTTAGTTTTAGTTCTTGTTTGAGTTTCCTTTGTGGGAATTAGGTTAAGACTGTTTCATTGTGGTTTGTTGAGAGATGTGGAGTTGGTAATAAGAGCCGAAGGATATCTGTGATCCTAGTGGTCAGTTGCTCAAAAATGGTTAATGCATGTGGTCTTAGTAAGAGCGATCTGCTTGTTGATAGGATTGGTTTTTGAAAAAAAGGGGTTTTAACTCTAACAAGGGTTGTGATGGTATGTGTGGCACCTGTGAATCTGTGGCAGATTAATGATTCTTCAACAGTTAAGCTTTTAGCATTGGTACGCGAGAACGAGTGTGAGTTTGCTAGAGATTACTAGATTCGATAAGTATAGTGATTGCGTGTGGTAGATAAGAGAAGTTGAGAGTAAGTACTAAAGGGACGATATAGTGAGAGAGCCTAGAGAGTCTGAATTCTTAAGGGGATTGGTATTGGTACTAGTTGTGTACATGGAATTAAGTCGTGATAAAGAGGATTTGGATAGAAAATTGTTGAGCACTAAGAAGGAAATAATTGGTATCTGGCACGCTTGTGAGAATGTGTTTGTGACTATTACGAGAGTGAGATTCTAGTAACCAAGCAACTGCAGGAGTTATGTCCAGTATCAGATTGAGGCTGAGAGCCTTTGTGCTTGTTGTGTGGCTTCAGTGAGTTTTGTTGTTTATCGGTGTTGTTATCCGGTTGAGTTGATGGTATAGTCGCTTGAATGGTTAGGTGTGTTTAGGTTCGACAATGGAGACGTTCTAATTTAGTGAATCAGAGATGAGGCTTGAACTTATTCGAGTTATATGGATCATTTTGAAATTCAAAATAAGGAATGGAATAAGGGAACCTTGGTAGAGGAAAATAGGTCATTGTAGACCAAGTATGTGCTTTGTTGGATTTAGAGTTTAGTCGGTTTACAGTTTAGACTCCGATAAAGTGTGGTGTGATTCTATCCCGAAGGTTGGTTCGGTAGTGTGCAAGACTTATGATTTGCGATAATTGATTTAGCGGCTTCAAGAATTGGTTAGTGTTAGTCGAGGGTGGCAAAAATTAGGTACGCCTTTAGGAGTACTTGAATCTAATTGAATGGTGGTATTGTTGTCTAGTATAGAATAGACGAGCTTGTGATTGTTGTGTAATTTTGAGAAAGTAAGTTTACGGAATGGGTAAGTGATAAGAAGTTATGTCTAGCAGTTGAGTGAGAAGTGAGATTTTAGATAACCGACATGTTGGATTTACCGGAAGTGGCTTGGGTGGTACCCCTTTGGATAGTTTCGCAGTACTTTGAAGTGAATGAGTTAATGTGTGTTTAAGAGAAAGGATTTGTAGAAATTCTTAGAATGTTATGGCTATCAGTGTTTCCGAGATGGGATCGTGTTCTGCTAGTGTTTTGTGTTATGAACAACATTGACGGAATGACTTCGGATATTATGGGTCCGAAGTGATGATGCCTATTAGCGCCACGGATTGTGAGATTTTGATGCGGTCAGAAGTATTATGAGTTATTGAGGTATTACAATGGAAAGTTTGATAGTTAAAAGACTGATTTATGAGCACATATGTCCTTAGTGTTGGAAAATTCGGGTTGTACCAGGTATGCATATTGGGTAATGTTAAGGAATTTGAGGTTGCATTCGCAAGATTTAATCCGGTACCTTGAGAACAATTTAGATGAGTGTCATATTTTAGAGCCGGGAGAGGTAACTTATGGTTGCTATGCGCAGTAAGAATATGATGGGTTCCGGATCTTGGAATCAGTTTGTGTGGTTGCTAATATATTCTGAAATGGTGCGTTCATTGTGGGTCATTATGGTTTGAATGGAAATGGTTAGATCGAGTTTGTTGCTCTAAGGGAACTTATGGGTTCCAAGTAGATCAGTTTAATGGATGTGATAAGGAACGCCTGATTTTTGAGGTTTGTTATTAGTAGTCCTTGTGGTGTCTCACCAGAGTCAGCCTTTCGGTTTGTACAATGGGTTGTAATGATAATGATTGTGCTTTGAAGAGATTCTAGGATTGTGATAAGGCTTCGTTTTGGTCATTGGATGTTGGCAAATCTTGCTCTACGTGGTACTCGATGGTATGTTCCCAGGTAAGTGAGTTAAAGAGTTAAGAAGACCTAAGACTGACCAAGTTGGCTACGAGAAAGATAAGTTTCGATGAAATAGCTTAGAGTTTTCTGGATGATTTAGGATTCTTTTTTGGGAAGAGTAAGTCTTGGTTTCGGTTTGTATTGTGTACTTCTAAGAAAGTGTGATTCAAGGAACGACTTGATTAGCTAGCGCAGAATATCTTACCAATTCGGAATGTTTTATGTTTAGTTATGTCTAAGGGGTCGTGCTATTTGATTTATCTATGTGAGATCCGTTGTGTGTTTTAGAGGCATGGTAATTGGGTCTTTTGGCTGAGTGCGAATGAATTGTGGTATGGGTTTGCATCTTGTTGAAAAAGCTTCGTGTTGGTTGGGATATGACTTCCTTGGTTACCGTAAGCTTGCCCTGCTTTCGTTCTTCGCTCGAGGACGAGCGATTGTTTAATTAGTGTCTGATGTAACAAATCATTTTGTCGTTACTGTGATTATTCTGTTTTTGCCCTCGTTGACCCATTCCCGAGTCTCGTTAGAACTATATTGACCCGGGGAGATAGTTCGCATGACTTCCTAGGCATCGTTGTGGGCTTTAGAATGTTTTCTAAAAAATTGGGCTTTAAGCGGAACTGAGTTGACTCAAAGTTGATTTTTGTGTAAACGGATCTTTTTTGGAAATTCGTCTATTCCGAGTGGTCCGGATGGTCATTTAGAACTTTTGTGCATATTCGTTTCAGTTCCCAATGCACTCGGGTGCATTTTGGGACCTGGGTTGGAAAGTTAGTTTTGAGGTATCTTGGGTTGACTCGGTCAACAAGACCTCTTATGGGAATTCTGAAGCTATGAGGGCGTTCGTAGCGCATTTTTATATATATCTGCATATTTAGTTTGTGTCCGGGACGTTCCGCGATGGTTCTGAGGGTCAATTTCAAGTTTGGAAGACACCAGAAAATCTGGTGTCTCGCGGAAGCTCACGCGAAAGCGTAGCGGAACTGCTGGAGCGGTCGCGCTGGCCAAGCTGCTGGAGAGGTCGCGCTGGCCAAGCCGCTGGAGAGGTTGCGCTTGCCAAGCCGCTGGAGCGGTCGTACCGGGGCGCTGGACGAGCCGCTGGAGCGGCCGACAGGCAGAATTTGCTATTAATAAGTGTTAAAAACCCCAACCTTAAGTCATTATTTCATTCTCATATCTCTAAGCTTGGGAGACGATTTTGGGAGGGTTTCCACTATTTCTTCACAAAGGTAACATCCTTGACCTTAGAATCCTCTATCCACTTCTCTTAACCATTAATCTATGCTAAGATTCTTCCTAAGAGTATGAAGGCTAAGTGGGTTTTGGGGTTTTCTTATATAATGAACTTGTGGTTATAAAACCTTGATTTGTTGGTGGATTTAACCTGGGTAAGCATGGAATTGATGGATAATAGCTATAGTAACTTGAATCTTCCATTTCTAAGGCTTAATTTGTGAATGAAAGGCTAGGGTTTATGCCTAAATTTGGGGGTTTTCATATTAATGATGATTTTGAGAATTAATTGTGTATTCCTATAATTAAAGTAACGGGTTTTGACCTTTTAGTATTTAATTTGGTATTTTGGTCATAAAATTCCTGTTTTGCCCTTTTCTTTAAATCAAAACTACCAAGCAGATTGCCTGATAGTGCTTTATTAAAAAATCAAGTTCCGTACAAAATCTAAAAATGCAAAAATAAAAGGAATATAATACA